>NW_025741706.1:3507-4768 GCF_021292245.1 Micropterus dolomieu
AAAGACAACAAGAGTAAAGTTAACTTCATCACTGTGATCATAATTATTGTAATGTTTCAGTATATTGTTCTAACAAGACAGTTTGAGCTGAAAACATTATGATGGAAATACTCACTGCTAATGACATAAAGATCAATATAAAAGTCTTCAACTTGTTTTTGTCTTGATATGAACTGTTGACAGGTGTAGACACCATCATCCTCAATTGTGACCTTCTTTATAACCAGAGAACAGTTCTGAGTAACACTCAGTCTGTCTGATTTAGCTTTGGCGTTTTCACCAATCTGCCCAAATCTAACAAGCTCTGCTGCTGTGTGTCCTGAACCAACAAAGAGCCATGTAGTATTTTCACATTCTTGCTGACCGTCTATCACATTTTCACAAGGCAAAGTGACTTCATCTCCAACTCTGACAGTGAAGGAGGGGGAAAGTTTTCCAGCTGCTGCTGTTGAGAAAATGATGATGATTATTTCTTTATCCTTAGTTTCCAAGAGTTCACTAAACTCACCACATTAGAAACAACAGATTTGGTTTTCTTAGTTAAATCAAATGTAGCTAATAAAGAATCTTTAATAATATTGATTTAGTTATTTATTTTTACAATGTGCCTTCCATTTATATATGTGATATATGTATTCTTACCTGTAAACTGAAGCACCGCTGTAAGAAATAAAGAAATCCATTTGAACTCAACCATCATGATTCTCTGAGTCTCTCCTTCTTCTGTCTCTTGTTCTCGTGCTCAGAACTGTCTGAGTTTCTAAACTAGTGCTTTAGTAGAGAGACGCTGCAGCTACTTCCTGTGTTTAGGATGATGTCACTTCATCATGGTGACTTTTAATTTGTTGACTTCACACTGTGTCCATTTTCACTGTATATTTGTGATAATGACGTATTTCACTTGAAAAGAAGAGGAAGTTGAATGTGTGAAGATTGTTAGTCAAGATAAACTTGTTTTCTTCAGATAGTGTTTATTAGAAAACAGACAGGATCCATGGTGATGTTTGACAGCACACATGAACAGACAGGTGAAGAGTCAAACTCCTCTCCCACCAGAATCTGACTCCTGATGTCCATGGTGCAATATGGTGATACTGTAGCAGCTGCTGAAGAACACAGATAAGATGATATTTTACTGGTCATTGTTACCCTCTAATGATCAGGTAAACATCAGAAGCACAAGGTTTTCTTCAGCCTTTGTACCTGTTACCATTTTCCTTCAAGCTGGTCAGCCTTGTACTTGTAGTCCATGTTTGTCCTG
>NW_025741707.1:0-3483 GCF_021292245.1 Micropterus dolomieu
AATATTCAACATTTCTTACATTTTAGCTCAGAAACTGCATGTTTTCAGATAAGGATACACACTGAAAAATATGTTTACTATGATGTCACATGGTTGCATTAGTTGTACTTAGACTTTTGGGTTTGATTGCAAATAAATGCCACACACAATGCATAAAACGTGATTATTTAAAAGGATGTGGGGATTTGCTAAATAAAATTTGTTGCTGATAACGAAACGAGATCATTAAGCCTGGATATGACGTGCTTCCTCACAGAAGTGTAAAGTCAAGATGAACGTTTAAAGATCAGGAAATGATGATGTTTTATTATTATATGTATTTTGTTATTTTGGTCACATGAAGAAAGCATGTGTGCCAACAGGGAGATCAATAAATGAGTGCAGTCAGGGATTTTTGGTTATTACACAATATATATGGCAAGACTAAAGTTGCTGAACCTTTAAATGAAATCTATAATAACTGATCGTTATGTTTTTTATGGTTTGGTTGACAATTGACTTAATTAAAATAACATTGTCTTTACTATCATTCATGTAACACAGTTTAAAATGTTTCAGTGTGTTGTGTATATGGTATGCATGTACTTCTGCAATAATAATAAGAAAATTAAATCTTTTGCAAAATCTGCTGTAATTTTAATGTGTGTTCTTCATTGTATGTAACTGAAATATGTTTGCAAGAATAGAATAAGTATAAGCATTATGCTCTATGATAGAGATGGTTTTCTAAGCACACTAGTTAGGGATAAAAAAAAGAAGATAATCATTGATCTGTGGGACAGAAAAATGAAAATAGAGAATTTTCCAATCACCACTGATGAGGAATTTCCCATTCTCATTCCCAGCATCCCTCAGTGCGTGATGCAAGCCTGTTCCTGGGAGCAGGTAGTGTACTGTAAGTGCTGTCAGTGATGAGGCAACAGTGGCCTGTAAGTCAGTATATAAACCAGCACATTTTTCACGCTCAACCATCAGACAGGAGAACTCAGAGGAGCTGACAAGAGTCACCAAAGAGTCAAAGGATTGAACAACTTAAACCTCTCAAACCCTTCTAAGATGAAGACACTCAGTGTTGCAGTTGCAGTGGCCGTCGTGCTCGCCTTTATTTGCCTTCCGGAGAGCTCTGCTGTCCCAGTCACTGAGGTGAGTTAATTGACTTGACTAACACTCATTTCAGTCACTTATTAGGTATAAATGTTTTGTCAGAATGCTAAAATGTGGCTCCTACTATAAATGTGCACAATTCATTAACAGGTGCAGGAGCTGGAGGAGCCAATGAGCAATGACAATCTAGCTGCTGCACACGAAGACATGTCAGTGGAATCCTGGAAGGTTTGTTCAGTTAACTGGTTAAACTGAGACAAATACACTGAGCTGTCTCAAATCTGAGAGGGGGGTGTTTTCTCAGAGTGACTGATGATGCTGGAGATGAACACCTTGCTGTGTCTTTTGTCTTTCACACAGATGCCATATAACAACAGACAGAAGCGCGGCATTAAATGTCGCTTTTGCTGTGGCTGCTGCACCCCCGGCGTCTGTGGAGTGTGCTGCAGGTTCTGAGGATTCCTGCTCCAACAAACACTAAATATTAATTTCTTGTGCTTTTTGTTTTAAAGCAGTTTTACCACCTACAGTTGAATTTATGGCTGTACACTTTTGAGGATTCGGTTATGCTGTAATTACTGTGTGCTCAGTGATGTGACCACGTCATCCACATGTTAAATTTCTTCAAAATACTAAAGTGTATCATCACAATAAACTTAAATGTTACTAATATATTGTGTGTAACACTGTTGTTTTATCAATGAATATGCACAATTGACACATCACTATTCTCAATACATTCTCTACAGTCATTATTCCAACACTCTCAGTTACATAGAAGTGATTCAATAACAGCCAGTTCTTGAAAACATTGAAACGTCTGTTTCTTGTTTCTTGAAAAAATCTCCAGTGCCGATGAATTGATGTGTCATTTTTCTTGCAGTAGTGATATCAAACCTGCACAATATTTGTTGGTGATGAGATCAACTTAATCTACTACGGTTTTTAGTTCCTGCATAAATATACAGTCAGGTCAGCAAACATTTGCTAAATAAAGCGAGTTTGTGTGTGAGAGATTAATTGAAACATGTCACCATAGTTTTTGCATATTTGTCACAAATGATGCAGCTGTGTTGTTTTGCATCAGCATTTTATTGATTTTCCACGATTCAGTTAAGGTATCCACAGTTTTCAAAGTTTAGGCTGAACTTTGAACCTATCAACAAACAGGTTAAAGAAAATTGAGACAGAACACTATGAAAGGATAAGGCAGTTTAAAGTATGAATGCAGTTAAGTGTGTGCATAGGTACTCCTTCTTTTGGCTCTCTTTTATCTCCTGTTGCTGTTTTATCTGTCCGCTCACACACTTGTCCTGGTGAAACAGGGAAAGTAAACAACTATAAATGTTCTTTTAGTGGAGCGTATTAGCAGAATTTCAGGAGCAGGACCATAGGTTAATCACACCACTCCAGTTATTTCCATAAATATACAGTTAGTCCATTTCCTCTTCTTTATTCTCACATTCTGCCCCCCTCCTCTTTCTCTATCTTGTTTCCTCATCTCCTTCTTCCTCTTCGGGGTTATGAGGGGCTCAGTCGTGCCCAGATGCTTCGGCTGATCTTCCCCACAATGTCTCGAACACAGTATCCAGCAAGTGTAAGCCTCGCACTTTTGGCTTATCAATAAAACGTATATGTTGACAGCGTGGTCCTTTCTGGTGAAGATATTGTTTCAATAAACACATAAATATTCAACATTTCTTACATTTTAGCTCAGAAACTGCATGTTTTCAGATAAGGATACACACTGAAAAATATGTTTACTATGATGTCACATGGTTGCATTAGTTGTACTTAGACTTTTGGGTTTGATTGCAAATAAATGCCACACACAATGCATAAAACGTGATTATTTAAAAGGATGTGGGGATTTGCTAAATAAAATTTGTTGCTGATAACGAAACGAGATCATTAAGCCTGGATATGACGTGCTTCCTCACAGAAGTGTAAAGTCAAGATGAACGTTTAAAGATCAGGAAATGATGATGTTTTATTATTATATGTATTTTGTTATTTTGGTCACATGAAGAAAGCATGTGTGCCAACAGGGAGATCAATAAATGAGTGCAGTCAGGGATTTTTGGTTATTACACAATATATATGGCAAGACTAAAGTTGCTGAACCTTTAAATGAAATCTATAATAACTGATCGTTATGTTTTTTATGGTTTGGTTGACAATTGACTTAATTAAAATAACATTGTCTTTACTATCATTCATGTAACACAGTTTAAAATGTTTCAGTGTGTTGTGTATATGGTATGCATGTACTTCTGCAATAATAATAAGAAAATTAAATCTTTTGCAAAATCTGCTGTAATTTTAATGTGTGTTCTTCATTGTATGTAACTGAAATATGTTTGCAAGAATAGAATAAGT
>NW_025741708.1:0-5225 GCF_021292245.1 Micropterus dolomieu
TCTGTGTGGAGGAGTGGGCCAAAATCCCTCCTGCAGTGTGTGCAAACCTGGTGAAAAACTACAGGAAACGTTTGACCTCTGTAATTGCAAACAAAGGCTACTGTACCAAATATTAACATTGATTTTCTCAGGTGTTCAAATACTTATTTGCAGCTGTATCATACAAATAAATAGTTAAAAAAATCATACATTGTGATTTCTGGATATTTTTTTTTAGATTATGTCTCTCACAGTGGACATGCACCTACGATGACAATTTCAGACCCCTCCATGATTTCTAAGTGGGAGAACTTGCAAAATAGCAGGGTGTTCAAATACTTATTTTCCTCACTGTATGTGTGTGTCAGTGGTGGATGAAGTATTCAGATTCTTTTCTTAAGTAAAAAGTACTAATACCTCACTGTAAAAATACTCTGTTACAAGTAAAACTGCTGTATTGAAAATGTTACTAAAGTAAAAGTATGTAAACATAATCAGAAAAATGTACTAAAGGTATCAAAAGTAAAAGTACTCACAGCAGAAAGAAAAATGCCTGTGGCTGTTGTACTATTCTACACTTTATTAGGTACACCTTGCTAGTACTGGGTTGGACCCCCTTTTGCCTTCAGATCTGACTTAATTCTTCGTGGCATATTTACATCAAGGTGCTGGAAACATCCCTCAGAGACTTTCCATATTGACATGATAGCATCACACAGATTTGTCGGCTGCACATCCATGATGCAAATCTCCTGTTCCACCACATCCCAAAGGTGCTCTGTTGGATTGAGATCTTGTGACTGTGGAGGCAGTTGGAGTACAGTGAACTCATTGTCATGTTCAAGAAACCAGTTTGAGATGATTTGAGCTTTGTGACATGGAGCATTGTCCTGCTGGAAGCAGCCATCAGAAGATGGTACACTGTGGTCATAAAGGGATGGACATGGTCAGAAACAATACTCAGGTAGGCTGTCGCGTAAGGGGCCCAAAGTGTGCCAAGAAAATGTCCCCCACACCATTACACCACCACCACCTGGCTAAACTGTTGATACAAGGCAGGATGGATCCATGCTTTCATGTTGTTTACGCCAAATTCTGATCCTACCATCTGAATGTTGAAGCTGAAGTCAAGACACATCAGACCAGGCAATGTTTTTCCAATTTTGTATTGTCCAGTTTTGGTGAGCCTGTGCGAATAGTAGCCTCAGTTTCCTGTTCTTAGCTGACAGGAGTGGCCCCCGGTGTGGTCTTCTGCTGCCGTAGCCCATCTGCTTCAAGGTTCAACATGCTGTGCGTTCAGAGATGGTATTCTGCACACCTTAGTTATTACTGTTGCCTTTCTGTCATGTAGAACCAGTCTGGCCATTCTCCTCTGACATCAAGGCATTTTCGTCCACTCATCTGCCACTCACTGGATTTTTTCTCTTTTTCGGACCATTCTCTGTAAACCCTAGAGATGGTTGTGCATGAAAATCCCAGTAGATCAGCAGTTTCTGAAATACTCAGAGCAGCCCATCTGGCACCAACAACCATGCCACGTTCAAAGTCACTTAAATCCCCTTTCTTCCCCATTCTGATCCTCGGTTTGAACTTCAGCATGTTGTCTTGACCACGTCTACATGCCTAAATGCATTGAGTTGCTGCCATGTGATTGGCTGATTAGCTATTTGTGTTAACAAGCAATTGAACAGGTGTACCTAATAAAGCGGCAGGTGAGTGTACTTTAAATTGTTATATTACTGTGCATTAATGTAAAAGCAGGATTATACTGTTGTTGTTGTGCTGGAGCTGATTTTCAGTTATTTTGTATCGGAGTGCAGCTAATGATTATTTTCATTCTGGATCAATCTGCTGATTATTTTCTCCATTAATCTATTATCAAAATTCTAAAAATAGTGAGAAAGGCCGTCACAGTTACTCAGAGCCTGAACTTACACCTTCACAAAACTTTGCTTTGTCTAACCAACAGTACAAAGCTCAAAATTATTGAAAATAATATAATAATTGTTAGACTGACATTGAAGTCATTTTTCATGTGAAAACATTCCTTGATTTCAGCTTCACACATGTGAAGATCTGCTGCTTTTCCTTTGAATTATTTTAATATATTTCACAAAAACATATTTAATTAACTGTTCATATATTAATTTGTAAAGTATCTACAAAGCTGTCAGATAAATGTAGTGAAGTAAAATGAGATGTGGTGGAGAAGAAGTAGAAAGTGGTATGAAGAGAAAATACTCAAGTAAAAACTAGCCAACCTCTAATTTGTACTTAAGGCGAGACACCTCAGTCAAATAGGCTTTTTTCTCAGCTTTACTCATATCACAATGACACTTTACAAGCTGAATGTAAACATAAATAGAAGCTATTTTAATTACAATTCATGTTTTTAACTTTAATATGCAAATGATCCAGCACATTGACAAGAGTCAGGTGGAGTTTTTTGGTTTTATTGTGATAATATACCAAATGGCCAGACACTTAAAGAAGGGTTTATCAAAATAATGTTTTTTTCCCTAAGACTAACAAAGGGGTATTTTATGCTGAGGCTGTTAAAAAAGTTGCAACAAGTGGTGAGGTGGGGGATATAAGGAGGAGAGAAGGGGAATGCCCTCCGCCAGCCTGTGTAACAGAAGATTCAGTGGTGGTGAAGATGGAATTCCTGGCTTTCATTGTGGAAGTAATGTGTGACATGAGCAGACTAAGAATAATTCAGTTGTTGTAAGAAGTGCTGCTGAGGGGAGTCTTGGGGTTGTAGGGGCTGAGCCAGCTACCCTCTATAGATATGTGTTCTCAACAGACAGAAGTGGAAAAAATAATGGAAACCAAATGGAAGAAGATGAAGATGATGAGGTTGACAATTAATCTCTTAATGTTTTGTATCCTGCAGTGGAATGCCAGAAGTTTGGTAGCTAATGGACAGGAATTAAAGAAGTTTGTGGATGGTTTCAAAGAAAAAACACAGCTAATATGCATTCAGGAGACATGGCTTGAACCGACTTTAGTTTAGTTTTTTGTTTACGTAAGGACAGAAATACATCTGGAGGGGGGTTTGCAATTTTTGTTAAAAAAGGTGCTCAGTAAAGGCTAGTAAATGTAACCTCAGGACTTGAATGTGTCGCAACTGAGGTATGGTGCTCAGCAGGTAGGTTTTCATGGTGTGGACAGGAGATTTTAATGCTCACACTCCTCTTTGGGGCAGTAGAATCAGAGATGGAAATGGAGCTTGTTATGTTCAAGTGAGTAGTGGGAACTTGTCATGTATTGATTTAACATTTGCGTCAGGAGAACTTGCTAGGTGTAGGAGTTGGGATCCTATGGAACTTAACACCTCAGGGAGTGATCATTTTCCTATTTTAAGAACATTTGGCAGTGTTTTACAGGTGGAGAAGGAGAGAGCGGAGAGGGGGTTTAATTTTCTAAAAGCAAATTGGGATAAATTCATAGAACAGTTGGTAGCAAGCTTAGGAGATGTAGTTAGCCAATATAGCACTGATAAGTGAAGTAATTCTTTTTGTGGAGTTGTGAGGAAAGCAACAGAAAAAGCCATTCAATTTAAGAGTGAGAGGAAAAAGAGAAAAGTAGTGCCGTGTTGGAACCAGGCTTGTGATGAGGCTGTGAGGGTTCGAAATAGAGCTTAGAGGCAGCTTCGCAGATGTCCTGTTGAGAGCCTTGTTATTGAATATAAGAAACGGCGAGCTGAGGCTAGAAAGGTTACAAAATGTGCGAAGAGAGAGAGTTGGCAGAAGTTCTGTGGTACTTTAGGTTCTGAGACTACTGTTAAACAGGTCTGGAACATGATTCATCGGATGGCTGGAATTAATAGAGGTTTCTCTATTCCGGTTTTGGTAGAAGGGAGTAGTGAAGTGGTAAGTAATGAGGACAAGGCTGATCTGTGGGTTAGGGGTTTCCAGCAAGTGCACAGTGATAGGAATGTTGGTAGAGAAGGTTTGATTAGCTTGAGCAGGAAGGGCACAAACTTGATAGGAATAACGACAATAGTGATGTAATCAATATGTTCTTTTCTATGCATGAACTAAGGAGGGCAATAAGACGAGGGCGACACACTACTCCTGGGAGAGATTGGGATATGAGATATGAGATCTTTCAGCAAATGGATGACTTTGCATTGGAGGAGGTACTGGCATTGATAAATACAGTGTGGTATTTATCCAGCTAAATGGAAACATGCAGTTCTTGTTTTAAAAACCGGTAAGTAAGTTGAAAGCCCTGGATCATATAGGCCAATTGCACTCACAGCTGTCATTTGTAAGATTATGGAAAGGATGGTTACTGACAGGTTAGTATATAGATTAGAAAAGAAATGTTTTTTCTCCGCATATCAGAATGGCTTCAGACTTGGTCATGGGACTATGGATTCAGTTTTAGTGTTGGACGATGATGTCAAGAAAGCCCTTGTAAATAAAGAGGTGGTGGTAGGTGTGTGTTTTGATATAGAGAAGGATTATGATATGTTGTGGAAAGAAGGAGTAGTCATTAAGCTGTATGATGCAGGGAATCGGGGTAGAATGATTAATTGGAACTTTCTGAAGCTACAGAGTATTCAGGTAAGAGTTGGAGGGAGCTTTTCTGACTCTGTAATTGTAGATAATGGGACTCCACAGGGTAGTGTCATCAGTCCAGTCCTGTTCAATATAATGGTCAATAATATGTTTGATGAAGTAGGAAGTGGATTTCAGCGATCTTTGTTCGCAGATGATGGGGAATGTGGCAATGTGGAAAAGAGGCCGTAATACTCTATTTAAAAAGATGCAGTGGGCTTTGGATAAGGTGCAGGCTTGGAGTGAGAAGTGGGGCTTTAGGTTATCATTGACAAAAACAAAGTATATGGTTTTTGGCAGGAAGAGGAACATAGACAGTCAGGGCCTTAAGATGTATGGGGAACCTCTTGAGAGAGTTAGGGTCTTCAAGTTTCTTGGTGTCTGGTTGGATGAAAAGTTAACCTATAAAGAATATGTAAGTAGAATGGTAAATAAGTGTGGAAAGGTTATCCATATTATGAGGTTTTTGGCTGGGTGTTCTTGGGGTGCAGACAGGAAGCTTATGCTGGTGATTTATAAAGCCATGATAAGATCACTATGAAGATTCTCAGTCATCCAGGTCATAGTTATCCAACGAAGGTTTAAGTCAAGGGCAACTGGACTTGGTTGAAGATACTGGAAGACGTTTCGTCCCTCATCCAAAGGACTTCTTCAGTTCTGACTGACTGGCAGGGAAACTCA
>NW_025741708.1:5245-6820 GCF_021292245.1 Micropterus dolomieu
CAAAGCGGCACGACCGAGAGACAGCAGCAACATGGTCTGAAAAGGACAGCTGGTCATCAATCATGACACCCAAGTTTCTCACCACCTTGGTTGGAGTGATGGTTGAGGAGTCAGTTTGTAGTTTGATGTTATGGTGGATAGATTGCTTGGCTGGAATGACCAAGAGTTCAGTCTTAGAGAGGTTTAGTTGAAGGTGGCGAGCCTTCATCCATGCAGGTATATCTGATAGACAGTCCGTGATCCGAGACGGTGGGATCGCCTGGCGGGAAGCATAGGTGGAGCTGTAAATCGTCGGCTCCAGTGACATGGTGTAAATTGAGTAGAGAAGGGGCCCTAGCACCAAGCCTCGGGGGCCCCACTGTGGAGACCGGTGAGAGGAAGACAACTGTCGTTGACACAACACACTTGTGACTTGCTCCCACCTCTGGTACAAAGTGTTGCTCGGCTCAAAGTCAAAGTCACAGTGTTAGGCGAAGTATTCAGATCCTTTAGTACCAATACCACCGTGTAAAAATACTGCATTGTAAATATGGCTAGATAAGTCTATGAAGATTCTCAGTCATCCAGGTCATAGTTATCCAACGAAGGTTTAAGTCAAGGGCAACTGGACTTGGTTGAAGATACTGGAAGACGTTTCGTCCCTCATCCAAAGGACTTCTTCAGTTCTGACTGACTGGCAGGGAAACTCAGCTATTTAACCTCAGTGGGGTCGTTTGCCAGGATCATCGATACCGCTGGTTCGTTAGTGTTCCTTGTTGCTGTAATGACAGTCGTTACAGTCGTTAGGACTACCATCTAACATCTAAGCTCCTTTGGTGGGAAACACGCCTCACCACATCCAAAACTCTATTGACTTTGTAAACAAAGTTCGAGGACTAAAACTGGATCCAGATGAAACCATGGTATCCTATGACGTGACTTCTTTGTTCACCTGCATCCCCACCATAGAGGCAGTAGAAACCGTCAGGAAACGGCTAACACAAGACCACACCCTGGACAACAGAACTAAACCAAATCTGTAAATTACTCGACCTCTGTCTAAACACCACCTACTTCCAGTACAACGGTGGATTCTACAGACAGAAGCATGGCTGTGCCATGGGCTCACCGGTATCCCCGATTGTGGCAAACATCTACATGAAAAATTGTGATTCCATACGTGTCTGGAGTATCAGAGAAACTCGGGAGGATTTTCAACAAACACAACATCCCTGTGTTTTTTAAACCCAAGAACACACTAAGACAGATGCTGGTCCACCCCAAAGACCGCACACCCAAACACAAGAAAAGCAATCTAGTGTATGCGGTCCAATGCAGTGAGGAATGCACAGACCTGTATATTGGGGAGACTAAACAACCACTACACAAACGCATGGCTCAACACAGAAGGGCCAACTCCTCAGGTCAAGACTCTGCTGTCTACTTACATCTGAAGGACAGAGGACACTCGTTTGAGGACCACCAGGTGCACATTTTAGACAGAGAAGATGGATGGTTTGAAAGAGGTGTCAAGGAAGCATCTACACCAGGGTCGAGAAGCCGTCATTGAACAGAGGAGGGGGTCTACGCCACCAC
>NW_025741709.1:0-2960 GCF_021292245.1 Micropterus dolomieu
CTGTGTGCAGGTGCCAAGTCCTGTTGGAAAATGAAATCTGCATCTTCATAAAGTTGGTCAGCAGCAGGAAGCATGAAGTGCTCTAAAACTTCCTGGTAGACGGCTGCGTTGACCTTGGACCTCAGAAAACACAGTGGACCAACACCAGCAGATGACATGGCACCCCAAACCATCACTGACTGTGGAAACTTTACACTGGACTTCAAGCAACGTGGATTCTGTGCCTCTCCTCTCTTCCTCTAGACTCTGGGACCTTGATTTCCAAAGGAAATGCAAAATTTACTTTCATCAGAGAACATAACTTTGGACCACTCAGCAGCAGTCCAGTCCTTTTTGTCTTTAGCCCAGGCGAGACGCTTCTGACGCTGTCTTGTTCAAGAGTGGCTTGACACAAGGAATGTGACAGCTGAAACCCATGTCTTGCACACGTCTCTGCGTGGTGGTTCTTGAAGCACTGACTCCAGCTGCAGTCCACTCTTTGTGAATCTCCCCCACATTTTTGAATGGCTTTTGTTTCACAATCCTCTCCAGGGTGCGGTTATCCCTATTGCTTGGACACTTCTTTCTACCGCATCAATGTGCATGTAAGAATCTACATTCTTGGTTAAACGCCATGTGAAATCTCTTCTCTTTGTGGACTTGACTCGCAATGCTCAGGGCCAGAAACGGCTCTGGCAATGCTTACCGGAATGCACAGATTTGATTGGCTGAGCAGCGTCACATGAGACGATTGGAACACATGCAATTGGTCTGTGAGTTTCCTGGGCCGCTAAACCAGAATCTGTTGTTGCTCCCCTCACTGATTTGATGAAGGAAGATATTAAATTTGCGTGGTCTCCTGTCTGTCAGCAGGCTTTTCAGAACGCCAAAGAACTTGTAGTGCTGCTGTCCTGGCCGCTCCTTGTGTTGAGAAGCCGTTCAGCCTGCAGGCGGATGCCAGTTACGTGGGGGCAGGTGCAGTATTGATGCAGTCTGACAGGATGTGGACAGACCTGTGGGTTTCTACTCTAAGAAATTTAACAAGCATCCACTTAACTATTCTGTGATCGAGAAATAGACTCTGGCTTTAGTGTGGGCGTTGACTCATTTTGATGTGCATGTGGGTTCTGGGGTTGTAGTCTTTACATTTTAAATGTCCCAATCAGAGATTAATCAGATGGTCTCTTATGTTACTGTCATACTGTTTGGTGGCGTCCCGGGACGTCTGGTTGCTGAGTATGTCAGTACTGGTAGTAGTCATCTTCAGGCAATGGAGCCACCCAGTAAATACCATTCTTCTTTTTGTAAGTGATGAATCCAATCACAGCGAAGAGGACAAGAAGAAGAAAAAGCACTCCAGCAATGATGGGCAGGGTGATGTTAGTGGGCTTCTCTGTTGAGCAGAAAACAAAAAGAAATAGTCACAAAGATGAAGCAGGTTAGAGGAGAAGAACACCAGACCTCCGTCCTGTATATCGACACTATATTTTGTCTTTTCCGGCTGTGAAAGGTTCAGTAGGTAAGTTAGAATTTTTTTTTTTTACTGGCATATTTGCTAAAGCTGTCGCCATATCCTGACAGTAGCAGGAGTTCAAGGAGTCCTGATTCTCCCCGCGACCCTGTATGCAGGATAAATGGTTGATGATGGATGAATGGAGTCCTGATTCTTGTGTCTGAACAGACAGGTTTGAGAAAATCTTACGTGTGTGTTAGAGCTTTAGGAAGTTACAATATGAGGCTAAAAACTGTTAGCATGACGTTACACTTAAACAGCTGGATGACATAATTTTGTTAAAATGGCAGGACAGGGTTGAGCTAAAAGATCTTGGGGAAGTTGAGCCAGATATTTGCTGTAATTTTACATTAAATTCTTATGCATCACTGAAATGATGTGACATTATGCATTTTAGACCAGAAACCATCATATCATGCTTCTATAAATGGAACCCAGACAGGCTTCAACTCCTGTTGTGGGTTTGGACAGAGTAATGGGAGAGGTACACAAATAAGAAGTCAATTCATCGGGTGGCACGGGACATGACGGTAAACAGGATGACTTTAAAGTGATGAAATTACATTGTTGTCCCCGACCCCCATGTGGCTCAACTTACACCTCATATGGGGCAAGTTGAGCCAAGAGTCCACTTTCTTTTGGAAAGCCATATTTTGAAAACAGTTTATTTTAGATCCAAATTGATTATTCCCAGAGATGCACCACATCCTAAAATACATGTTTTAGTTGGAGACATTATTGTCATGTCCTCACTTTGAAGACACCCCCACTCGTCTGTTCATACAGAGTGTGTCTGTGCTCCTCATCTAATTCAAGGACTTTTTTAAGGACTTTCCTGGCAGAGTTTGATACGGATCAAGGTTACAACACTGATCATTTTTAAGGAGAACTAGCTTTACGGAAGTTCACAGACACCAATTAAACAGAGCGAGAGGCTTGAATCTGGCTCGCTGGTGGTTTTTGGCTCAGTGACAGCTGCAGACCGTCAGCGTACTCGGCCAATAAACCTTCTTCTGACTGATTTACTTAAAGATACAAACATTCATCCAGTTTTAAATAAGTCCACTTACTCATTTTCTGAGCAGAAGTGAATACAGTGCCGGTAATCTCTAAACCGTGGATACACATTAATATGGATCCACCTGGCTAAGAGCCAATAAGCGACTTTTGTTGGGGTTTAGGGCCCCGTGGCCAGCAGAGGGCCTCTCAGGCCCCATCCACACTACTGCATTTTGGTTTTAAAACGCAGACCTTTCGCTACGTTTGCACCTCCCGTCCAGACTAAAACGGAGACTTAAAGGAAGTTTGAAAACGCTGCCGACCCCGTTTTTCATTTTGAAACTCCGGGTAGTGTTTTAGTGCGGGCGGGCAAAAACGGAGGACTTCAGAAACGATGACGCAGACGCTCACGCTCGGCTCTCTGATTGGGTCTTAGAGGTCATGGGAAGCAGAAACACGATGTTACTGA
>NW_025741710.1:0-797 GCF_021292245.1 Micropterus dolomieu
TAGTGTTCCTTGTTGCTGTGACGACAGTCGTTACAGTCGTTAAGACTCCCTGTGGCCAAGACTGAACGACCATCGTTGGTATCTTCACCTGAGGCCAATAGGTTACGTTTGTTGAGTTTCCTGGGAAGTGATGAAAGGACAGCATTGTAAGTGGGGGATAAGTGGTGGCGTAGACCCCCTCCTCTGTTCAATGACGGCTTCTCAACCCTGGTGTAGATGCTTCCTTGACGCCTCTTTCAAACCATCCATCTTCTCTGTCTAAAATGTGCACCTGGTGGTCCTCAAACGAGTGTCCTCTGTCCTTCAGATGTAAGTAGACTGCAGAGTCTTGACCTGAGGAGTTGGCCCTTCTGTGTTGAGCCATGCGTTTGTGTAGTGGTTGTTTAGTCTCCCCAATATACAGGTCTGTGCATTCCTCACTGCATTGGACCGCATACACTAGATTGCTTTTCTTGTGTTTGGGTAGTTTAAATTATAACAAAACTTTTAATACCTAAGTAACTATTAATAAAGATCTCAAATAATTGTAGTGAAGTAAAAACTACAATATTCCTCCCTGATAAGTAGTGGGCAGAAGAAAAAGGTGCCATTCAAGAAAATTCTTAATAAAGTGCTTAATGAGTAAATGTACTGAAGTTACACACTGTGTGCCTGAAAGAGTTTGGTAGGCTGTAATTCTAATATTGATCATATCCACATGGGTAGGGCTGTAATTCAGTACTGATACGTTCATGTAGGTACAAGGGAACAATATGTGATATTAGGATATAAGTGGGTTACAATGTGGGACTTTAAAA
>NW_025741710.1:817-2890 GCF_021292245.1 Micropterus dolomieu
ATTTAAACAAGACTGCGCATGCGCCACACAAGAAATAATTAAACATCTCTGTGAGAAGGAATAAAGATGTGAAGGTCAAAAGATAAACACAGTAACACAGATTTAAGTTTATTTATTTTAGCGGCGGAGAAAGTATTCAGATACTTTAATTCACTAAAAGTACTAATATCACACTATGAAATATGTCCTGTGACTGTTATATTATTATATATTCCTATATTATTGTTATTAGTTCTCATGTATTCGTGTAAAAGCAGGATTCTACTGTTGTAGTTGTTACGGTGGAGCTCAATTTAAAATATTTTGTATCGGCTGCAAACAGCTATTATTTCCATTATGGGTTAACCTGGTTGTTTGGTTTGTAAAAAATCTGAAAATAGTAAGAAATACTACCCAGAGCCCAAAGCGACAATTTCACAATGCTTTTCATGTCCAACCAAGAGTCAAAACCTCAAAAAAGTACAAGGTAAATCAAAAAAGCAGCAAATACTGAAGTTTAACCATGAAAACTTTGGCCTATTAGCTTAACTTAAATATAGCTGCCAAATTATTTTCTATCAAACAGCTAATCATTTCAAACACCAATCATTTCAGCTCTGCTTGTTTTTTACAAGCAGAGCTGAAATGATTGGTGTTTATTGGGTAGTTTAAATTATAACAAAACTTTTAATACCTAAGTAACTATTAATAAAGATCTCAAATAATTGTATCGAAGTAAAAACTACAATATTCCTCCCTGATAAGTAGTGGGCAGAAGAAAAAGGTGCCATTCAAGAAAATTCTTAATAAAGTGCTTAATGAGTAAATGTACTGAAGTTACACACTGTGTGCCTGAAAGAGTTTGGTAGGCTGTAATTCTAATATTGATCATATCCACATGGGTAGGGCTGTAATTCAGTACTGATACGTTCATGTAGGTACAAGGGAACAATATGTGATATTAGGATATAAGTGGGTTACAATGTGGGACTTTAAAATAAAGATATTATGTAGGTATTTCTAACTAATGGGTACTATTCTGTAGAAACCTACTGAGCAACAAGGCTAATATTGGGTAATGAGTCCTATATAATGTGACCTTTTAGATAACTCAAATAATAAATGTTTATAATTTACCATTGAATTGTTTTGTGTTTAAATGCATGTGATTAACGGTGACAGGAAGACAGATTCTGATAATGCAATCACCTCAAATTGTGACATTTCTCTCCAGGACAGCAGCTGCGATAATGATACTTTAGTATGGATTGTGAAAAACAGTTAAAATCACCCTACTCTAATAAGTGGTTGTAAACTGATATAATTTAAATTGCATACATCGTCCTAGAACAGCATATTTAATCATTAAATGTATACTTCCCATTTGCAGCAGTGCTACAGTAATGATGGTATGAGCCAAATGTTTGCCCACCTGCTCTGCTGTCTCACGCACAGATGTAGGTCACCAGACTCTGCAAACAGCTTAATTTTAACACTGACAAATACTTCAGCCCAGTTCTTCTCTAGTATGTTAAACTTGGCATTTTATCCTGTATGTAAGTGTGATATTGTAGTTGGTTTTTTTTGTATGTTGTGGGAACTCATTTTTAATGAAGTTTCCTCATCCCTTTGCAATAGCACTTAGAATCCCCAGTCTGTGGAACTTTCTGGATTCACAGTGTATCAGTTTATAAAAGAAATCGACTCTTCAGATGAGGTGTGCGGCCCTTAAAAGGGCCTTTGTGTTTCAGTGGGTCTGGACCGGGTCTAGCCTCCGAAGCCGTACAGGGTGCGGCCCTGCCTCTTCAGAGCGTACACCACGTCCATGGCGGTGACGGTCTTCCTCTTGGCGTGCTCGGTGTAGGTGACGGCGTCGCGGATGACGTTCTCCAGGAAGACCTTGAGCACCCCGCGGGTCTCCTCGTAGATCAGACCGGAGATCCGCTTCACTCCGCCGCGGCGAGCCAGACGGCGGATGGCGGGTTTGGTGATTCCCTGGATGTTATCACGGAGCACTTTACGGTGACGCTTAGCGCCTCCTTTACCGAGTCCCTTTCCTCCTTTGCCTCTTCCGCTCATCTTTCAGCTTTACTC
>NW_025741711.1:0-698 GCF_021292245.1 Micropterus dolomieu
CTTACTACCCCACCAGAGCACTGCGCTCCCAGAATGCAGGGTTACTTGTGGTTCCTAGAGTCTCCAAAAGTAGACTAGGAGCCAGAGCGTTCAGCTATCAAGCTCCTCTCCTGTGGAACCAGGTTCCAGTTTGGGTTCAGGAGGCAGACACCATCTCCACATTTAAGAGTAGGCTTAAGACTTTCCTCTTTGATAAAGCTTATAGTTAGGGCTGGCTCAGGTGAGTCCTGAACCATCCCTTAGTTATGCTGCTATAGGCCTAGACTGCCGGGGGATTTCCCATGATGCACTGAGCTCCTCTCTCCTCTACTTTCTCTCCCTCTGTATGCAACCTCATCCCATTATTGCATGTTACTAACACAACTTCTCCCCTTTCTGGTAGTCTTGTGCTTTCTCGTCCCTCTCCTCTCTCCTCCTATCACTTCCTGCAGGTGTTTCTGGCTCTGGGGCTGTGGAGTCTGGATCTGTGGTTGCGGGTCACCTGCTGCCCCCGTGTTCCTGCTCGACTATTGTTACTAGTCCTATTGTTATTATTGTTATTATAATCATTAACATTACGATTGTTATCATTAACACTACTATAAATATGTGTACCATTTTTCATTTAGTCTATAGCAACATCACCTTTACTGTCTGTACCTCTGTGTGTATATTGTGTAGGCTACCTCCCTCTCTACCTCCCTCCCCCCCCCCCCCCC
>NW_025741711.1:718-4495 GCF_021292245.1 Micropterus dolomieu
GCTACCTCCCTCTCTCCCTCCCTCCCTCCCTCCCCCTCTCTCTCCCCCTCTCCCTCCCTCCCTCCCTCCCTCCCCCTCTCTCTCTCTCCCCCTCCCTCCCTCTCTCTCCCTCTCTCTCTCCCCCTCTCTCCCTCCCTCAACACCCCTGAAACTGATCAGCAAACACAGCACTCTGAGTTTAAATACACTCTAAAACTGGACCTTCTTACAAACAGACCGCAGTCAGTTCGGATGGCAGACTCACCTCGTCCACTCTAGTGCTCAACACCAGAGCCCCCCAGGGCTGTGTGCTCAGCCCCCCCCTGTTCACGCTGTACACCCATGACTGCATCCCTCGACATAAAGAGCGGATGACACCACCATCATCGGCCGGATTTCAAACAGTGATGAGACTTCGGGAGATATCGGGAGAATATCCATAATCTTGCAGAGTTGTGCTCAGAGAACAACGTGCTACTCAACGTCAGAACAACCAAGGAGATAAAGACACACGCTGTCTGCATCAGAGGAGCTGAGGTGGAGCAGGTGAAAAGTTTCAGGTTCCTGGGAATCAGCAGAGAACCTGACATGGTCGTCTCACGTCTCCACGCTGGTGAAGAAAGCCCAGAAACAACTGGATTTCTTGAGGAAGCTTAAGAAGGACAAATTCCCACGCCAGTTCAGCTTTTACGGAGGAGCAATAGAAAGCACTGGAAACATCACTAACATGGGATGTACACGGCCCACGACCTGAGGGCTCTGCGGCAAGTGATTAAAACTGCTCAGAAGATCATTGGTACCCATCTCCCATGCATCAGTGATGTCGGTGAGGTGAGGTGCCTACGCAGAGCCCAAAGGATACTAAAAGACAAACAATGACAAATATTTTAGCACAAATCTGTGTTCATACCACCCTTTACAATTACTCAAGTTAATTAGCAATTTCTCAGAAAGAACAGGCGCTCTGTAGAGCTCGTTAGGCGTGAGCCTTTTCTGTTCAGTTTTAGTGCAGCAGTTTGAAAGATAAACAGCTACTCAGAGCTGCATGACTACTGTACTTCTGACTAGAAAACATTTATTAAAGGAAGTAGGCCTAACATGCTCCAATACTGCACACAAGGCCTACTACTTCTAATCCACACATGTCCATGATGTTCATGGAGAATCCAAATCATATCAAAGCATTTGTTTTAGCCTGTTTATAGTTAATAAGTTATGGACATGTTGATTTAATAAGTTAATAAAATACAGTTCACATCCTATTTTTTGTGTTCTCGCTGTCACACATTGTGGGCCTGTTTTAAGTTATGATATACCACCACTGGCACACCATCGGGCCTGTGGTTGCAGGGCCCCCGAGGGGTGTGGCCCCCGCTGCGGCAGGTATCCCTTATTTTTCTGTATTGGAAGTTGGCAACCCTAGTTTGGACCGATGCATGTTAGCAAGTGAGAAAAGCTGTAAGACGACAGCCCAGTGTAACAGGCTTTAAAGATAGATTAGCTAACGCATTAGAAACATATTCCAGTTTGTCACATGAACACATCTCTTCTAGATATCTGATATATGAACTAGTCAACATTGTGCTCTAGAAAACAAACTTTCAGGTTGAACCTTTATTGGAAAGTGCTGCAGCTGACCGACTTTGTGTAAAATGGACAAATGATAATGTTTAAAAACATAATTCACAGTTGTTTTGTACATTTTATGAAAGTCTAATAAATCTTCAAGGTTCCACTTCCTTCCTGCCGGACTTATCTTTTGATTTAGCCTCATCCTCTCATCCCTGTATGTCCTACAATGTAATAGTACATGTTCTACATTTTTCGTTCTTCCTGTGAACGTCTAACTTTATCTCTAATAAATGTTCTAAATACACATTCGTCTCTGGAGCCTTTTGTCAGTAAACATGTGTCACGTAGAGAAACTATTTAGCCCTTCAAAACGTTGAAATGGAAAAGGAAAATTTCTCTTTTTACACAGGATTCGAACTCAGACCAATGTGAGAAAATAAATCCCATATTGGACTGTGTCAGTAAAATACCATGTCTAAAAACACCTGGTGAACGAGCAGTCATCAGAAACTTGTGCAGAAACAGTGTTTGTGAGGATCAAACTCAGCAGGAAAAGAAATGTACTTGAGTAACAGAATAAATCAAGAATCTTTGTTGAGTTTTTGTCTTCAAACTTTTATTGAAGTGAATGAGAAGCTCTGCAGCCATCAGCAGCTACTAGATGCTGCTCCAAGAAAACTTTATTAAAGTGAAAATCAGAGTCAACACAGTTTGTACACAACAAGTTCAGCCCTGAGATCATTTCACCATTTCTAAGAAAACACATTTCTGACATTAAAGGCACAATCATTGAGCCAGATGTTAACCAAAGTGAAGCCTCGTCCACCACCAACATTTAAACCACAGGACTGGAAGTTGTCTCCCTCTACACAGAACACAGAGACACTGAGGAGGAACCATAGAACCACAACCTAAACCCAGGATAAAGAGGTTCAGTGAATGTGGTGTTGAAGGTGTGGAGGTGGATCAGTGTGTCAGAGGAGACTCTGTAGAAGGACAGAGTGCCAGCAGGACAGTCCACATACACTGCTACTCTGTTAGAGGAGGAGGAGGAGGAGAGAGGGAGGACCGTTTTTCTGTTATTGTGCCAGAGTAACGACCATCAGAGCAGCTCAGACTCCAGGACTGATCATTTCTTCCAAACCCACAGTCTTAACTGTCTCCTCTCCTTCTGATTCCTCTGTAACTCACTGATATATTAACTCCTCTTCTCCACTTGACCTCCCAGTAACAGCGACCAGTCAGACCATCTCTACACAGCAGCTGAGGCCAGAAGTCAAATCTCTCTGGATGATCAGGATATGGCTGCTCCTCCCACACACGTGTCACCTTCCTGTTGTTGTCAGACAGTTTGAGGTTTCTGTGTGCTGTGTTTGTGTCCAGTGTGAGTTCACAGAGATCTGATGGAGAACGAGACACAACACAGCAGCAGTTTATCATCAGACACATCTGAAGGTTTATTCTTTGTTTGTGTGCTGATGTTGTTCATTTCTATAAAGTTTAATGATGATGTATTTAGTCAGTAATGTTTGAATGAATAAATACCACAACTATCAACTTTGTATTAAGAGAAACGTCTCGGGTTACGTATGTAACCCTGGTTCCCCGAGAAGGGGAACGAGACACTGCGTCGGTTACGACACTATGGGAACGCCTCTAGGCGAAGCCGGTCTGAACGTGAATGAAATCACTCCAATCCTATTGGCTTGTTGCTAGAACGGTAAGGTGTGACGGAATAACCGGAGGAGTATAAAGCACACCTGTACACACTCATCATTAGCTTAACTATGAAGCAGGCGCTTCAGGCGGGGAGAGAGGTGCGGCGGGCCGACGCAGTGTCTCGTTCCCCTTCTCGGGGAACCAGGGTTACATACGTAACCCGAGACGTTCCCCTTCGAGGGAACTCGAACTGCGTCGGTTACGACACTATGGGAACGAGATACCCACTAAACCGTGCCGAAAACCCCGCCTGCCCCTGTGTGCAATAAAGTGGCACGACTAAGAGGAGAGCGCACAAAGTGCCAGGTGCTGAAGAAAGGTCAAGACTGTAAACCCGAATGAATGTGTGCGGAGTGGCCCAGCCAGCCGCTAAACAAACATCCTGCAAAGAGGCCCCGGAAAGGAGGGCTCGAGAGGCCGCCTTGCCTCTGGTAGAATGAGCCCTCACAGCCACAGGTGAAGGCAAACCGCGCACCTGATAGGCCAGGGAAATAGTCTGAACAATCC
>NW_025741712.1:0-3660 GCF_021292245.1 Micropterus dolomieu
GAGACACTCTGAGCTCTACACGCTCACCTGAGAGAAAAAGAGACACTCTGAGCTCTACACGCTCACCTGAGAGACAAAGAGACACTCTGAGCTCTACATGCTCACCTGAGAGATAAAGAGACACTCTGAGCTCTACACGCTCACCTGAGAGACAAAGAGACACTCTGAGCTCTACACGCTCACCTGAGAGACAAAGAGACACTCTGAGCTCTACACACTCACCTGAGAGACAAAGAGACACTTTGAGCTCTACACACTCACCTGTCACTGTCAGCCTGATGATGCTGATGATCTCAGATAGGTATCTCTTTCTGCTTTTTGAGTTTCTCACTCTAATCCAACACTCATATGTTCCAGTGTCGTTGGTTCTGATGTTCTTCAGAATCACAGAAACGTCTCCGTCCTTCAACTCTGGATCTTGAAGCTCCACTCGACCATGAAAATATGGGTGCTGGATTTCTTCATATGAGCGGCCGTTTCTGAAGAATAAGACAAAACTATCATCTGACTTCAGGTCAGGTCTGATCCACTTTATCACTTCTATGGCAGCATCTCTGTGACTCTGACACTGAAGAGTGACGTCCTCTCCAGGCTTCACTGTCACCTCCTGTGTCTCTGAAAAGAAAGAGAAAAGCCTCCAGTCAGGACTTGTAATGTTTCCTGTTGTTCAAACATCTTTTGATGGAAGCAGCAGAGATCAGGTCTCTATAAAACAGCACATGTGAACTCAGCAGCATTTCAAACCCTGTTCTCAGACAACTTGAGTCCCAGCTGCAGAAAGGAGAGACTAACTCCTCTGCTGCAGCTGCACGCTGACTTCATGTTGCTCATTTCTGCAGCTGTCAGTCAAGTCGTCCTCCGCACCATCAGACAGGAGACATTTTACTTTCATCTGCTTTCTGCTTGTTTGGAGATTATTGATTATTGATATTATTTCCATCTGAATACAGACATCAGCATTTCTGACCCTGAACAAACAGCTGAAATATTAAACATGTGAAGTTTATTATTAGCCTTTGATTTGTTATTAGAGCTTAATTAATTATCACATACAACAAATGTCAACCAGCTAAACTTTTGATGAAGATGTTAAAATGATTAAAGAGTCCCGGCCTACAAAAAAACAAGTTAAATATATCAGCACAGAGGAGACGCTGACGTACTGCGGTAAGCGTGTTGACTCATTCCCGTCTCCGGTACTTGTGTGTCGGTAGCGTGTTTTGTTGCTCTGGCTACCAGTTAAAATTGTTAGATTTGTCATAACAGCGGCCAACTGTCCGCTAAACACTTATTCTTACAGTAATTTTGCCTAAGCAGTCACAGTTGTTTCCATCTTTTAGTGACTGCTGTTTGATCTCATAGTTGTTTTGGTAGCTGACGCTACAGTACTTTAGCTTAGCCGTTAGCAACTTTAGCTTAGCAGCTAGCGATGGCTTCTCATTCTCCCTCTCGCTCTCCTACTTTCTCCTGCTCGGTGTGTCAGATGTTCAGTTACTCCTCTGCCTCCTTTAGCGATAATAGTACGTGTAATAAGTGTAGTTTATTTATAGACATGGAAGCGAGGCTCAGTGATTTAGAAGTCCGGCTCCGCACCTTGGTAGATCAGTCTTTAGCTACTGTTGCTAGCCAGTCCCCGGTAGTCGGTGTGGAACGGCCTGAATTAGCCTCTGGTAGCCGTCCCACGGCATCCCCTGTGCAGCCAGGAAGGGGTGGCTGGGTGACTGTCCGAAGGAGGAATAGTCGTAAGCATTCAAAGCCCACGGGGCATCATCAACCTGTTCACGTTTCTAACAGATTTTCCCCACTCAGCGACACACCCACTGAGAAACCAACTCTGATCATTGGCAGCTCCATTTTGAGAAACGTGAAGTTAGCGAAGCCAGCGGCCATAGTTAAGTGCATCCCTGGGGCCAGACCCGGTCTGATTCGTAGAGACGGCATATATCCCTCTTGGGAAGGAGCAGCTCTCATTTCTAGAAATCTGGCCAAGTTTATTAGTGGACCAAATCCACGACAAACCAGAGTTGAGACCAGGAGGCAGAGTTGCAGTCTAACACACTTCTCTGCTCCTCCATTTCAGGAGTTACTTAGTGAAAATCCTATAGTGACGGTGTCTGCCCCCCGACCACTGAAATTATTTAAACCAAAGGTAAACAGAAGAGGAGCTGTGCATAAAAACCTCATAAAAATTAAAACCGCAAGAGCAATAGTGCAAACGAATAGGAGAGTTAAATGTGGACTCTTAAACATCAGATCTCTCTCTTCTAAAGGTGTACTAGTAAATTATTTGGTCTTACTGAAACCTGGCTGGGTGATGGAGAATATGTTAGCCTAAATGAATCCACCCCTCCCAGTCATATTAATACTCACATTCCTCGAGGCACAGGCCGAGGAGGTGGAGTTGCAGCTATCTTCGACTCTAGCCTACTAATCACTACTCTAAACTAAACTAATAACTCATTTCAAAGCCTTGTTCTTGGTCTTTCACACCCAAGTTGGAAATCACTGCAACCAATTCTCTTCGTTATAGTGTACTGAGCACCTGGTCCAACTGGTTCCTGGTTCAACATTAGTCCTTAAAACGGACAAAGTTATTGTTGTAGGGGATTTTAATATTCACAAGGACGTTGAGAATGAAAGTTTTAGCACTGCGTTTATCTCTCTGTTAGATTCCATCGGCTTCTCTCAGAGTGTTCATAAACCGACTCACTGTTTTAACCACACCCTCGACCTTGTTTTGGTGTATGGTATTGAAATTGAACATTTAATAGTGTTCCCACAGAATCCCTCTTTGTCCGACCACTGTTTGATAACTTTTGAGTTTGTATTGCTGAACTACTCGCCATTGGGCAACAATTTCTATACAAGATGTCTG
Source organism: Micropterus dolomieu (assembly GCF_021292245.1). Lineage (NCBI taxonomy): Eukaryota > Metazoa > Chordata > Actinopteri > Centrarchiformes > Centrarchidae > Micropterus > Micropterus dolomieu. The sequence goes on from NW_025741712.1 coordinate 2,876, forward strand.
TCTGATAGTGCTGTAGCTAAATTTAAGGATGCTATTCCATCAGCTCTAAATTCATTATCAGATCACAAAGTAACGGAGGACTCCTATGCTAATTTCAGTCCCTCCCAAATCGATCATCTTGTTGATAGTGCTGCAGGCTCTCTAAAAAAGAAAATCGCGGAAATTTGAGAGGAATTGGCGTTCCACTAAACTGGAAAATTCACGTTTAATTTGGCAAGATAGTCTTAAAACTTAGGAATAGGAATAAGAAAGCCCTCCGTAATGCCAGAGTAGCGTACTACTCGTTATTAATAGAGGAAAATAGGAACAACCCCAGGTTTCTCCCATAGCTCTCAGTAGTTACGACTTCATGAGCTTCTTTAATGATAAAATTCTAGCTATTAGAGACAAAATTCACCAAGACCTGCCCTCAACTGGCACCGACTTATCTCTTAACTCAGGAACCTTAGAAACAGCTGTAGAACCAGATATATGTTTAGACTGTTTTGCTTCCCTCAATCTTTACCTACTAACTTCAATAATTTCTTCATCTAAACCATCAACCTGCCTCTTAGACCCCATCCCGACTAGGCTGCTTAAAGATGTTCTACCCTTAGTCAGCACCTCTATACTAGATATGATCAATCTATCTTTATCAACAGGCTATGTACCACAGTACTTTAAAGTAGCTGTAATTAAACCTCTTCTGAAAAAGCCCAAACTTGATCCGGATGTTTTATCAAACTATAGACCTATATCTAACCTTCCATTTCTCTCTAAGGTTCTGGAGAAAGCAGTTGCTAAAC
>NW_025741713.1:0-6704 GCF_021292245.1 Micropterus dolomieu
AGCCAGAGCCCTGACTTAAACCCAATTGAGCATCTCTGGAGAGACCTGAAAATGGCTGTCCACCAACGTTTACCATCCAACCTGACAGAACTGGAGAGGATCTGCAAGGAGGAATGGCAGAGGATACCCAAATCCAGATGTGAAAAACTTGTTGCATCTTTCCCAAAACGACTCATGGCTGTATTAGATCAAAAGGGTGCTTCTACTAAATACTGAGCAAAGGGTCTGAATACTTATGACCATGTGATATTTCAGTTTTTCTTTTTTAATAAATTTGCAAAAATTTCTACATTTCTGTTTTTTTCTGTCAAGATGGGGTGCTGAGTGTACATTACTGAGAAATAAAATGAACTTTTTTGATTTTTGGAAAATGGCTGCAATGAAACAAAGAGTGGAAAAATTTAAAGGGGTCTGAATACTTTCCGTACCCACTGTAATAGAATTATCCTATTGAGACCAAGGAGGGCAACGATGTACATTTAAATAACTTTTGTTGGCACAGAATCTTGTCTATGAAGGTCTATGAAAACAGTGTTTAGCTTTGTTTGTTTGTTTTAGAGCTAAGCAATTGTTATGTAAAGTTAATACTACCAAAGTAACATATTTGCTGGCATTTGTTTATGTCACTTAAGGTAATCTTAATTATCTTAATCTTATAATCTAATCAAGTATACATGCCAAAAGTAAGCATAGTCATGGTGTAAAGATCTAATAATGATAAGTAGAAGAATGAGCAATTCTACAATTGCTATAGTGTTCTCTTGCTCTGGAACACCATGAACACAACATGTTACAAAAAGAACACCATCACACCTCCACTGTGGTATTTGCTGCATGGCTACTGCAGTGAATGTTAGTGTATTTTTCAGGAGTTAACGATCCTCTTTCCGCAATAACTGTTTGAAACCAGACAGACAATGTAAACTTAAAAGTTCTGTTGTAACATTTGTTTATATAGAACATCATGTTATTGAATGTTCAACTCTCAGGGTTAGTCACTCAAAACAACCTTGTCATGGTATTTCTAAGCAAAATCATCAGACATATCAATTTACACACAATACCTACAGCAACATAATTTATTCATTAGCGTACACAGTAGCATACACTTGTTCTTAGGTAACAAACAATCTTGTTTGTTTCAAATAATTCATGTTTTTTCATTGACAACGTATTGAACAATGTAGTACTGTACTGTTACTGTGTATATGGTGCAAATATTACAGTTGCATCTCTACATACAAGTTACATGAATTTAATAAAACATTTTATTATAATACATTAATATTTAACACTAGCTTTTTGGGGTGTGTTTGTACTTCGATATGAATCAAGGACGTCACTGTGTTGAAAAGTGGTGTGGACACAGGGGTTCAAATTAGGGGTGTGACGATACACTTAGCTCACATGCACGATTTACAATATTGGGTTCATGAGAACAAGACAAGAAGATATTTAAACACTATTTTGATGAAATATTTAATGCTGAAATATATAAATGGGGAGTCTGGGGGTCCCCTAGAAAAAGTTGAGCACTAAACACTTAATTTCCTGCATTCTGAAGACATTTTCTGCACCAATTTATGGTAGAATTGTCTATTTATATAAAGTGATTCAGATGACAATTCAAATAGAATATAATGGAGTACTCAGCAGCTTGTTTTTTTTAGCCAATGCACATTTGTTTCTTCTATATTTAAATGGCATTGCATGTTCTCTTATATTGTAAGTATTTTCATTTGTTTTAGTTTTTTAAACATTTGTTTCAAGCACTTTTTCAGAACATACTTAACAAATGCTTAAAAAAAAAGTGATGGAGATATGTCCCCAGTATCCCCAGCGTAAATTACACCTATGAAATGAATCCAATATCTGTGCACTAAGAACTCTTAAAGGGGTGAAATAAAAAATAAAATAAAAAAACTAAATTGTGCAGTATGAGTTGTTACAATTAGTTACACCTTGGCTAGATAAGGTAATGTAATATACTGTAATATGCCAATTGCTTCAGTGATTATTCATCCTGTTCTGTTTGTGCATCTTAAGGCGGTTTGAAATATAGTATTATATAGTACTGGCGATGGCGCTGCAGACGGCAGCCTCTGGATTACGCTCCGTAGTGCTTTTTGTGTTTTTGTTCAACGCCGTTTTCTGCCATCCCTCTCTGGTAACATTTACCAGAGAAGAGCTCTTAAATATTGGACTGTCAACTGCTCATACTATTCCACCGCTCCTTAACGAACCCGGATCTTTCCCGGAGTTATTAGTTGGAGGAGCAGCAGCTCTGTTTGGGATCCTATGGAAACGACGCAGGGGAAAACGAGCCGGTGCGCTGGTTAAACTGAGACAACGGGGTTTACCCACTGCGATCCCTTTAATTCACCTGGTGAATGTTCGCTCTCTAGCCAACAAAATTGATGAACTGCTTCTCTCCAACAGTACTAACTCGGACTTCTGCAGATCTGCCGCCCTCTGTTTCATCTAATCCTGGCTCTCTGAGCACATCCCGGAAAGCGCACTTCGCCTACCGGGATTTAATGTCATCCGTCCGGATCGCGAAAGGGAGTTCACAGGAAAAACAAGGGGAGGTGCACAGATGTCACAGTGTTGGAAATATCATGCAGCCCTCACTTAGAGACATTATTTATAAACTAAACCTTTTTATTCACCGCAGGAGTTTTCCTCGTTTGTCCTGGTCGCTGTTTACATTCCACCTCAGGCCTGTGTTAGTGAGGAGTTACTACACCTGGCCGACCAGATAACTACCGTGGAGAAAAAACATCCAGACTCCCTGCTTATTGTTTTTGGGGACTTCAACAGAGCAAACCTCAGCCACGAACTCCCAAAGTACAGACAGCATATTAAGTGTCCCACCAGGGACACTAACACACTGGACCACTGCTACACAACATTAAAGGACGCCTATCGATCTGTTCCCCGTGCAGCCTTGGGACTCTCTGATCACTGTCTGGTTCATCTTATCCCGACACACAGGCAAAAACTGAAATCTGCTAAACCTGTTGTAAAGACTGTGAAAAGATGGACCAACGAGTCAAAGCTGGAGTTACAGGCCTGCTTTGACTGTACTAACAGGAGTGTTTTTGAGGCTGCAGCCACTGACCTGGACGAACTAACTGACACTGTGACATCTTACATCAATTTTTGTGAGGACATGTGTGTGCCGACTAAAACCTTCCGCCCATACAACAAACAAAAACCCTGGTTCACAGCGAAACTCAGGCAGCTTCGTCGACCAAGGAGGAGGCCTTCAGAAGTGGGAACAGAGTCCTGTACAACCAGGCCAGGAACACACTGACTAAAGTCGTCAAAGCAGCAAAGAGGAGCTACGCCGAGAAGCTAAATAACAGCTTTGCAGCCAACAATCCTGCGTCAGTGTGGAGAGGACTGCGGACACTTGCCAACTACAGGAGACCATCCCCCAACACTGCTGGTACTCAACAACTGGCAAACCAGCAGAATGGCTTTTATTGAAGGTTTGATAAACCCACAGTCACACCTCTCCCCCGCTTCAACACCATCTTCAAACAGTCACCTTCCCTCTCTTACACACTGCCACTCCCCCTCTCTGACCCCTCATCTGCACTCATGATCTGTCAAGAGGACGTGAGCCACCTCTTCCAAAGGCAGAAGATCAGGAAAGCTCCTGGCCCCAACAGTGTGTCTCCATCCTGCCTGAAAATCTGTGCAGACTAGCTGGCCCCCATCTTCACACAGATCTTCAACAGATCACTGGAGCTGTGTGAAGTTCCCTCCTGCTTCAAACACTCCACAATCATCCCGGTCCCCAAAAAACCCTCCATCTCTGGACTAAATGACTACAGGCCCGTAGGTCTGTGGATGATGCAGTCAACTTGGGTCTGCATCACATCCTGCAACACCTTGGCGCTCCAGGGACATATGCAAGGATCCTGTTCATGGACTTCAGCTCGGCGTTCAACACCATCATCCCGGACATCCTCAGCAACAAACTCTCCCAGCTCACTGTGCCAGCCTCCACCTGTCAGTGGATCACAAACTTCCTGACTGACAGGAGTCAGCAGGTGAGGTTGGGGAACATCACATCCAGCACCCGGACTATCAGCACTGGTGCCCCCCCAGGGGTGCGTGATCTCCCCACTGCTCTTCTCTCTCTACACCAACAACTGCACCTCAAGAGAACCATCCTGAAGTTTGTTGACGACACAACAGTCATCGACCTCATCCGGGACGGTGGTGAATCAGCCTACAGGCAGGAGGTTGATCAGCTGGCTCTCTGGTGCGGCCAGAACAACCTGGAGCTTAACGCGCTCAAAACTGTGGAGATGATTGTGGACTTCAGAGAGGATGCTTCATTGCACTGTGTACATGTACCTGTATATCACATCCACCTCCGACATGTACATACTCCTGCATCCTTTGCACTCTGCTCACTGCACCATTTGTCAATATGTCTCTATTGTTTTGTCCCCCCCCCCCCCGCCATAGTGCGTATATTTGTGTTGTCTACACTAAAGTCTGTGTCTGATTTTATTTTACTATTGTGATTTTGTATTTTTGTATGAGTAAGCACATTGTGAGCAATGTACAATCCTGAGTCAAATTCCTCGTATGTGTACACATACCTGGCAATAAAAGCTGATTCTGATTGAAAGCAGCAGGGATAAAGAGTTGGGCTCCGGTTTGTTTTTCCTCGTCCCGGTGATCAGCGCATCTGGGTGATGTAAGTTTAATGTGCATTAGCATGTCGGATGTTTCCATTTACATAACTTTACACTACAACAGCGGCGCAACGCCGACACACAGACATGGTCCTCATACACAACTGTCTTTCCGTAGCTGTTGTAACATTCACCAAAGTCCTTTTAGGCTGACCAGAAACCTGCAGCGGGTCTTCCAGCTCCACTGTTTAATTAGCGCTTGCCATACTGTGAGTGCCACCGTCCTCGGCCTCAACCGCCACTTGTCCATGTCTCTGGCTTTCTGAATTTCAGACACTTTCACATTCTTAAGCGACGAGCTAGCGTTAGCTTGTTAGTAGCACATCAGAGACGTTTTGCTTCCTTTACTAACTGACTGATTCGCGCAGAGCTTGGATGCCAGAGCTTGTGCACCGCGAACACTCCACAGTCCAGAGCGTAAAGCGAAACACTGACGTAAAGAGTAACATGACGAGAACAAATTTAAGACCTTTGTAAATAACATTTAATACTTTGGTAATGGAATTTAATACTTTTAAGGCCTTATTTTTGGAATATGAAATTTAAGACTAATACTTTTAAGATCCCGCAGGTACCCTGAGCAAATAAATTACTCTTTCACCCACACCCCCCGGCCATCTGGGAGGGGGGGTGGGACTGGGTTCTTAATTTCCAACAAATGGAAATTCACACAGCTGCTACCCCCGAATCAATATGCCTCCTTCGAATACCATGCCGTCTTTGTGTCTGCTCCGGTAAAGGTCTCTGATTGTCATATACCGTCCACTAGGACAAATGGGTAACTTTGTGGAGGAGCTAGACACACTGCTGACCACTATTTCATTCAGTTCATGGTATGCCTACAGGAAAAGCCAATTCTTCCAACACCATTGGTTTCACACCGCCGCAACCTCCGCAACCTGTCTCCTGCTCACTTTGCCTCAGTGGTAGCTTCCGCTCTACCCTCCCCTCAACACATTTTCCTCACTTGAGGTCAATGATGCCACACAATCTCTGTGCTCTACACTAAGCTCGTGCCTGGATAGCCTGTGTCCTCCATCCACCAAGCCTGCTCGCCCAAACCAGCCCCACCCGTGGCTAAAGGATACCATCCGTGGGCTCCGTACTGATCTCAGAGCGGCAGAAAGAAAATGGCGAAAAACCAAAGACCCCGCTGACCTTTCGGGCTACCAATTGTTCCTATCCTACTTCTCAACAAGCATCAGTGCTGCCAAAACTGCGTTCTAAAATAACAGATTAAGCCACTGACTTAAAGCGCTACTAAATCCTCCTCCACCAGCACCCACAAACTTGTCTACTGATACCTTTGCTGCCTTCTTCACAGGCAAAGTGGAGGCTATAACTAGCCAATTCTCTGAAACACTCAAACTCAACCATTGTAGTAGTCCTACTATATCTTTTCCTCTGCCCTCCCAGGTCAGTGGTTGTTCACTCTCCTCGTTTACTCCTCTCACAGAGAGCGAAGTATCAGAACTCTTGACCCGTAGCCGTCCAACTACATGCCCACTGGACCCGATTCCTACGATTCTCCTCCAAGCCATATCTCCTTCTGTGGTCCCGACAATCACTCGTGATAAATACTTCTCTGGCTTCAGGAACCTTCCCGACCACTTTCAAAAAGGGCTCGGGTTACACCCTTGCTCAAAAAGCTCTTGACCCAACACAAGTTGAGAACTATCAACCAGTGTCTCTTCTACCTTTTTTATTCAAAACTATTGAACGTGCAGTATTCAAACAGGTCTCAGAATTCCTCTCAGGGAATAACTTCCTAGATCCATATCAGTCTGGTTTTAAGAGTGCCCACTCTACTGAAACGGCTCTTCTGTCTGTAACAGAAGCCCTAAGGTCAGCTAAAGCTGCAGCCCAATCCTCGGTTCTTATCCTGCTTGACCTATCAGCTGCCTTTGACACAGTCAACCACAGGATCCTGCTATCCGCTCTCTCAGCAATGGGCATCTCGAGTAAAGCACTCCTGTGGTTCGAATC
>NW_025741714.1:0-9682 GCF_021292245.1 Micropterus dolomieu
TGTGTGTGTGCGCGCTTGTCAGTCAAACTGCACTAATGACATCATCTCAATCAGCTCTGTGCTGAACCTGCAATCCAAGGTGTCTGACTCTATGATCAGTTACTGATGCGCAGCATTGAGGTCCAGATTGATCTGGCTGCTCCAGTACAAATGTATGAAAGAAGTGGAAAGTTTTGTTGAAAAGCTGACGCTAAACTGAACTGCTGTCTTGAACAAATTTGAATAGTACAAATGTATGAAAGATGTGGACGGTTTTAGGGATTGTTAAAAAGCTGACGCTACACTGCATTGCTGGCTTTAATGTGCAGAATGTAGCTGAAGAACTATGAAATCTTGGAAACATGGGAAATGTTCTAAAGAATATGACTAAGATTTTAAAGTTGAATAAACTTCAAACTGCACTGATAAATGTAGAACATTTTAAGGTTTGAAGAAGTTGAAGAAATGTGAGAAACTCCCAAGTGTTGTGAAGATGTGACTTGAAATATTTAGAAAGGGGTATGAAAACTTGGAAAAGTTTAAAATTGTGTTATTAGTATGAAGGTGACATAAGCGTATCAACTCCAACTGGAGGTCCTGGGTGAGCAGAATGACTCCACAGTGTTGAGTGTGGAGTTGCACAGATTGATGGGGATGGGTGCGGCTGGCCTCTTCCTGGAATACCCGCCCATCTCCACTGTCTTCAGAACATTGTGGTCCAGATTGATCTGGCTGCTCCAGGACCCCAGATGGTCAATCTCTCACCTGTGGGCGGAGTGATCCCCACAAGAGATGAGCCCAGTGAGGGTGGTGTCATCTGCACACAACAGGAGCTTGGTGGTTTGCTGACTGGAGGTGCAGCTGTTGGTGTTCAGGACAGAGAGCAGAGGGGAAAGAACACGGTCTTGAAGGGAACCAGTGCTGACAGTCCTGGAGTCAGAATCATGTTTTCCCAGCTTCACGTACCGCTTACTGGACAGGAAGTCTGTGATACACCTGCAGGCATGCTCAGTTAGGAGAACTTGTCCTGTAGCAGAGCTGGAATAATGTTGTTGAAGGCATAGACAAGGTTCCTGGTTCCTGGAGAGTCCAGGGGCTGGAGGAGGTGGTGAAGGGCCATGTTTACTGAGTTGTCTGCATTACATCATTACATCATCTCAATGAGCTGTGTGCTGAGCCTGCATTCCCAGGTTTCCATGGCGATACTAAAAGCTGTCTGATATAGGGCCTGTGCCACCAAAGCGTTTTTTGCCAGCTGAAAACACCACCTGCTGTTCTGAAAACGCCTAGGTGGGAGCGCTAGGGTGTGTTTTGGAGGCGCAGTTTTTTTTTCGAGATGCTCTGGTTGCTATGATACATAATTTCTGTGAAGGCAATGTGCTGCAAGTAAGTTAGCCTACTTAATTTTACTCAATGTAAAAATGTCACCACAAAGTATGTAGGCCAACTTGCTCTGGCCCTTGCTCTGCATGAAGAGAAGGCTGAAACATGAGAGCACAGACTGTCCATACGTGGATTTTGAGGGCAAGGAAACACCTCGGTGAGTAGGCACATTTGTTTCGTTCAAGATCGGATGTGCTCGGTGCGGTGTTTGTCCCGCCCCTCCTACCACTGTGATTGGACGGCTGGGAGTAGTAAATAAAGGCCAGCTAAGCGCGTGCATGTGAACGGGCACACGCATAATGCACGTAACAGTCGTGCACGTGAATACATTTTTTATTAATAAAAAAATTAATTAATAAAAAAAAATTCAAAAATTATAAAAAAAAAAATTTAAAAATTGTTTTATTAAAAAATAAAAATTAATTAATAAAAACTGTATAATAAAAAAAAATTATAAATTAAAAAAAAAAAAAAAAAAAAAAGGATTGGGGTCATAGCAAGGTTGAACAACAAAGACATGGGGGTGTGTATTAAGGCATGTCCGGCCTCATCCTGTATTAGCAGGGGTGGGGGTCGATCACCAAAAGGTGAAGACGGTTGTGAAAAGGAGGGGGGTTTGTGTATACGGGATGTCCGGTGTTATCCTCTAAAAGCGGATGTTTGGGAGTGGCTTTAGCAATGGTTGTATATATATAGCGGGCTAGTTTTTTGACTTACATCTGACCGCGAGAGCATGGCACAGTGTGACTGAACGATTTTTGGGACGAATCCGTATCGTTAAGAGCTATTTTCGTGCAGAACAACAGCGCCATCTTTGCAGCATCACAATCATGGACGTCGCAGGTAATCAATTGTTGCAATGAGTATGGCTCCCAGAAAGAAGACTCCCCCAACAACATTGGCTGATTTTCTGGACCGAAAGGCATGGGCGCCACTGTTTGAATGGATGGGAAGATTTTAGGAAGATTTTAGAATGTCGGGATTCTTGTTTGAGCACGGAACAGTTCATCTTCATACAAGAGAGCTTGATGAAATTTTTCTTCGTGAAAGCACACCGCACATTAGTTTTTCAGCCAAAGACTGGAATTACTTCAGAAACAAAGTCAACAAACAAAGATATGAGTGCTTCAAAAGAAGTCTATACCACACAATGGTGCGGGTCTGTGCCAGGAGAGCTCTATCGTGTAGAAACAGACCTTGAAGTCTACGACCCAGAATCCTACATCTTTTTTAGATCTTGCAAGGACGATTCTATCATTCAGAAGGCAAGGATGGGAACCCCAGAGCAACAAAAAGGCTAATGTATAAAAATGAGGGCAAGTTGTCAACAAAATTCAGGTTTCTAATTTTAATAAATGAACATAAAATGGAAATCAACACGAAAAAAAATATATACAATGTTTTCAATCTGTTTTTGAAATGAGTTTAACAACATTTTTCAATCAACATTTTCACAAAATATGTTTTACTGCTGTTTGAAGGACCTAACACAATCAGACTAAAAGAGTGTTGTAGTCTAAAATCAAGTCTACAGCTTCTCTAACAGATTTTTTCAATAGCCATATGGTAAAGTTCTCAGATCAGGAAAAACTCTGCGTTTGGTGTATACGACTTGAAATCTTTTTGCTGTTGTTTTGTTTTTACTTCAAAAGCCTTTTTATTTCTCACTATAGTGTCTGATTTTGTCATCACGTGTCGTTGCGTCTCATCACTATTCACAAACTCATGTACAAGCTCAATCAGTGTGTCTGGAGTGACGACTGATGTGTTATGAGAAGTTAATGTTACACCTTTGCATTTTAGTTCTGCTTTGTTTTCCAATGTGTGGTAGATGTAACATTTTGGACCACCAGACACAAACTCAACAATGTAGTCGTCACCACCGGTGTCTCCATTAATCTCGGTGAGATCTCCTAAATATGGCCCGGTCTGTGGGGTCCAATCGTCTGCCTTTGACACAAACAGCACGCTGTCTGTGTCAGCATACAGACAACACTCGCCAAGCTTGTCCATAACCTCATAAAGCATAAGACGTGCATAAGCTGTTGTCATGGCTCCTATGAAGATGTTAATATTTTTAGTTTTCGCAGACTGAGCAGTTCTATGACGCCACTGCACAAGCGCGACGTCGTCAGATACAAATGCAAATTGTCTGACATCATACTGGTCCACATAACCTTTTTCAACAGCCTTCTGCTTCTCAAAACTGACCCATGTTCCTGAGAGAGCCCTCTTCTCAAAACTGACCCATAGTTTCTGCCCAACAACTGAGCCAGATGTAACCCTCGCAGAACGGTACATTTTATCAGTCCAAAATACTTTTCAATCGGTTCAAAGTCTCGAAAAATGACTTCAGGATGACCTACTGGATAGCATTTACGGGCTTGCACAGTTGGCTAAAGCGATGTGAAATCATAGTAATGTATTTTTTCATTCTCAGCAGCTTTGTAATGCAGTCTGTACGCATTTGTACGACCTCGGAGATTGAGCCTTGTTGGTGCTTGATAAGCTTTCAAAAAATCCTGAAGAAACCCATCTGTTTTCTTTGCCTCCTCCCATTCACATTCCCACATCACCCTGACATGAAGCTTGTGGGACTGTCTAAGGGTGTGTATTTTAGCAGTAAACTGCCTGTGGAGAACACCGAATGCAATGTTATTCACAGTATTTTTGTGGCCAGGATTGTAGCACTTGGGGCACTCGTGCCAGAAACAACCGGCAAATTCATAAGCTGTGTGGGTACCATTTTGTTCACTATACTGTTGGACCGTGACTTTAAATTACCCTTTTTAAACTATGTGTAGTCCTTGGTCCTGCTGTTCTTTCATGAAGCAATAGGAGAAGATGTTTTTGGTCCAAGTTAATCAGTTTTATTACAAGTAAATGAATAAAGCTTACAGAGCTCTGGGTCGATCTTCCTTTCCCTGACAAACAACAAGCTGTATCAGTTCATGAAGTCTGACTGGCTATCTCTCCCTGACCCAGTGTTTTGGTATACATCGTCATGTCATAAAACAATAAAACAAAAGTGTAGGTCAGTCCATGGTTGGCCCAAGTCCTCTGACCCCAATGTTTGTCCTCTGACTCCACGAATCGCCATGCTGTTGCTGGGCAGATTACGAGCGTAGTTCCTGAAATGAGATATCTTGGAAAATAGATGTTTGTACCACATTCCAAACTACCCATGTAGCTACCCATTGTGAGGGGTGTCCTTATCTGATCATGCAGTGACCCCCTGTTTCTGCACCTCTCCAAAAAACACACACATCAGGTCTAGTTTAATAAATGATAAACCAACATATAAACTTCTACCTATAAAATACATCAGAGATCAATATAAGAAAACACAATAATTTTGGTTACCCTGAGTAATACAAAAATCATACTATCATAATCCCTCAATACCCATCAACATGATAGGGCCCAAATTGTTTTTCACCGTGATTGAGAGCGTGACGTGTCTCAATGCTGTTTTTCATTGCCTCATATTCAAGCCACTGTATGGAAACACTGGAGGATGTCTTGTACTGGTTTACTTACGCTCCGTCACACGTTAACGCCAAGGTGTTGGGTGGGAGGAATTGTGTTTTGAATACAGACATGCAACATGACGCAAGTGTAGTGTAATCAAAAGGATCGATACCAGTACAACCGATGAATGCTAAGCAGGCTTTGCGAAGAACAACGACATCATTGGTCCCATATGATCTCAGCTCAGCCTGAAAATCAAACGTTTCGTGGCGAACTGTGTCATACCATTCAAGGAGTTTTGCTCTTTCACTGTCAGACATGCTGTCATAACCGTAAAAAAGCAAATCAGGGCGTGGACCGACATAGTTAACATTATCAGGAGTGTTGTAGAGATGAGGGAAGTACCCTTTCGCATGGGAATCTGAAAACCCCATAGCGGCAGGTGTTTTAGACAGACGCATGGGCAGAAAGCAGTACGAGTCTATCCATCTCTGTCTGTAGGCAACATCGAGCATCAAAAGAAATTTGCTACCTCTCATGATTAGCTTTGGTGTTATAACCTGCTTTGTGAAATAATCAAGCATAATGTAGTTGTCAAACCCTGATGCATTATGGGCAATGAATGTGTAGTTTTTATATTTTGGCTGTCTGTATTTTTTCACAAAGAGGTCAGCACAGTCCGCTCCTGAGGCACACCAACGCTCGTCCTCAAAATCAATAGCGCATACAAACATGGCCTCGTGTTTACCGTCAATCGTTCGCATTTCAAAGTCAAAAAACACATATTTAGTCTGGGGCTTTGAGGGCTTCTCTGGTTGTATAAAACATTGATGTTGAACGTCTGATGCCAAATCATCCCCACAATGATCACACCTCCCTCTCTGACATTTATGTCCTACATCGCCTTTTTTTACAGAAAAATGACGACCACAGTCTTTGCAGTATTTATATCGATCACATAAAGTAAATCCCTTGTACTTTTCTGAATCTCTCACGGTTTTATATCCGTTAAAACAATCTGATGATCTGCATATACGCCCACAGTCTGAACAAGTCTTGAAGTACTCTGCACATGACAGCCGTCAGAAAAGCACACGTTGCAAAAATGTTTACATTTATGGCTATTCAAGTAAATGTCTTTACTTGAATAGCATTTGTAGCAGAAATCACAGACGTAAGAACTCCCGAAAAATGCTGTTTTTTGTCTCAGGTAAAAGTGATCATCGTGCAGATACAGCCATACTGTTTTAGGATGTATTTGTTCACGCGTCTGATACAAATCCAATTTTTTTGAGCCGCGATTGTGGTGAAACACGATAATTTTAATATCCAAAAAATGTTCAAATTTAGATAGGGAGAATTTATGCTCTGCATTAAAGCCGACACCTGCATGGAGTTGTTGTGTACGCTGACTGAGTTGTACTTTAGACATGTGGGGATGCAGAGAGCGTGAGATGCAGTAAGAAAAACTTAGGTTGTCGTCAATGTTCGTAGGGACACATAGGCAAGCTGCCTTCTTTTGAATAATGGCATTGTAAGGGATATTCCCTAATTTCAGCCGCAACCCTCCTCCCCCACGCTTGTTTAAGGCCACTATAATAACAATGTCCAATTCATCGTGGGATCTCATTCTGGAATTGCTCTGCATAATCTGCTCAACTTTGTTCAGAAATGTCGAGGCGTTATAGTCGTCAGCAGCATTTAGAACACAACTTGCGTCATTGGCCATGGAGGGGCCTCTCAGGATAACATTTAGTTGACCGTCAGGAGCAGCTAATCTTGATGAAAAATCAACAACTTCTGTTAACTGATGTTTTAGAGAATGCAACGAAGCGTGCAGATTTTCAGGAGTGACAATGGGTAGATTTAACCGATGTCTAATCTCTACACCGTTAAATTTTTCTTTCTCTGTAATATTAAAACCCTGCAAACCCCCGGCCTTATGTATGAGAGCAGACAGCTCTCGGCTATAGCGATGGCATGGCTCATTTGTTTTGGAGTCGATTTGATTATTTTGTCTCTCAGACGCAGAACTATCCCCAGCGTATGAAGGGTGAGACGCACCTGTCTGTGAAGTGTGATCGGCATTTGTCTGTGAAGTGTGAGATACATAAGTGCGTGCAGGGGGGTCTGCATGTGTGAGGGGAGAGGGAACTGAGTCCGATAGTTCAATATAATCTGAGACGTTACCCTTCAAAATACCTAAATGATGAAGACTTTCAGCAGCGGTCATGTCCAATTCACAGTCATCATCATCAAAACAGCATGCTAAATCGGACAGAGACTGATCATATGCGACCGATGCATCCCAAAGTTCTTCTTCTTCAGATTCTAAACCTGATTATTACCGTTTATTACATCTGAGATACTAGAGAAATCGCCGCTTGTTACAGGGGAGGCTCGTTTTTGGTGAAATGATTTGCACAGGCGTTTTCGACTCATAATTAAAACGCAGCTAAAACAGAATGAAAAATCAGACACAGTATAAACCTTTAGGCTTTTGAATTTTGTAACACACGGTCTAATTTAGCTCTTAACTCTAAATATTCATTCCTAAATCGCAGACTCTCCTTTCTAATTTGGTGATGGGTTTTCAGCATTAAAAAAGCTAAAACAACTAGAGATTTTGTCACTCTGCTAGTATACAAATTGGCTTTACAGAGTCTAACCAATCGCCGCTTCGGTGGCTTCATCGATCAACAGGGGAGCATAGGAGACGCAGTTAATGGCTATAAAACACACACACAGGTCAACGCATTATATTTAGCGTAAGATGTAAATATAATAATTACTACAGTAAAGTCAGGTAGAATAAGACACATTTTTGGTTAACCTAACTTTTAAAACAAGTGAATCAGTTAGAATGCAGTAGTGGTATACAAAAATAACCATGTACAGTGGTATCCCCACAAGCACAAGCATACCACTCAACACGCATTCCACTATACATGAATTTACCCTATAACAATTTAAATATTTAACTTACCATCATGGGCTGGTCGTTCTCCGTCAAATAAATGATGTTCTTCTGTAATACAATAAACAGCTTATGTGAGGTTACATTCTCAGAGTTTTTATTAATGCATATTAGGCCTACTAGTCAATATTGCAAAAATATGAGACCTTTTTTTTAATTTTAATTTTTTATTTTTTTTACCTAAAAAATGAGCTATCCACTGTCTCCTGCCTTCTGCATTATCAGGCGCATCGTACACGCAGTTCAGAGCTGTTTGAAAGAAACTTTTTTTATATTAAAAAGAAGATCAGATAAACCGTCCAACAGGAGCAATACTCCATTATAATTAATTTGAGGGGTTTAACTTAACAGCAACAAGAGCCATCTTGGTTAGGATCTGAAGTGAAACAGCAGCAACAGCAAAAATTGCACCAGAGGTTCCGACTAAAATGTGAAACCTTGCAGGGAATGTCTTTAACCCCATCTTATACCCCCAAAACACGTCCTATTTTCACACATATGTCTTATTTATGACCGTTTATTACCTCAAATCCTCCCCATTCGCATCAAGACATCTCTGAAGGGGAAAAGGGAGTCCATAGAACTAGTACGATAGACTATATATAAATAGTGTTCTAATTATACATAGGATCTTGTGTCATAATTTATTGAATTAGAATTTGTCTATTAACATTTATAAGAAACGGCCCTCAAATGCGCCGACACACAGATAATTGTCTGTAACGTGTACAATCGACATCAGGACACGCTACAGCAGATGTGTAGGACTAGATAAAAAAACATTTTACGTATTCTGATGTTACACTAGATCACCGGACTTTCGACAGAAGAAGGTAGCGATCTCATATGTAGCCTATGTATTACACCTACAGGATGTCTATCCAAGGTCATGGCGATTGATTCATGCAATATCTGAAACCGGACTTAGCATCTTGTAGACTAGAGACCATAGTATCTACCCTACATTTATCAGACATATGTCTTCTACACCCAAGGTTTGCTCTTTCATCTTAAGCCGATAGGCACCTGCTTTTGACAGGTTGATGGGATCATTTCTCCCTCCCTCCATGAGAAAATTCGCAGAATCACACACAGCAAGTTCACAACGGCTCGCCAGAAAACCTGTCTATATGATGTGGGCGACGTATCCTATTCTCGCACCCATCAAAGCTAAAAGCGGATCTACCCATAATAATATTCACATCGATGACTATCACCTCTCCTCGAGAGCCTTATGGTTTGTGTTCTCACGCTTAAATCCAAACCTATCACCGTCTGCTCTTCGTAATAGGCTACGTAGTTCCTTTACACCGCAATAACAGGCTAACAATATTGTCTGTGCAGAGATAGACGGCGTTGAATACATACACGCATTTTGCGCAGTCATGTGAAAACGACAGATGTCTATCTATTCTCATAACCCCACCCACTGTCACACACAGACAATACCATCCACAGTTTTAGCCTACACTACAGGCATTCGCATAACAGTTCCTAATGAGGCACAATAACTAGGACTACTTGAATCGTTTTTGTTACCGTGAGAATGAAAAATATTACTCATGCAGGTACACTTGCTGCTTACCTCTGA
Source organism: Micropterus dolomieu (assembly GCF_021292245.1). Taxonomy (NCBI): domain Eukaryota; kingdom Metazoa; phylum Chordata; class Actinopteri; order Centrarchiformes; family Centrarchidae; genus Micropterus; species Micropterus dolomieu. The sequence continues at coordinate 9,402 of NW_025741714.1, forward strand.
ATAGTGTAGTTTAAAGCCTAAAGTCTTTCTAAATGACATTTGTATAATTGATTCTCCCTGAAGTTCGCTATAAAAAATTAAAACATACAATCAAAAAAATCCCATAAACATAATTTAAGATAATATGCGGCACACAAAAAGAACCATGACTGAGGATAATAAATATAAGCAGAGATTCGGTTTCTGCAAAAGAATACCTCATTTAATTACTTGTAAGTAGTATAATTTATTCGCAAGTTGAACAGGAGGACAAATTACATTCAAATTGAAGCCGTTTTCAA
>NW_025741715.1:0-5019 GCF_021292245.1 Micropterus dolomieu
CCAGAGACCAACAATGACGACCCACCTGGAGGTCACGTCCATGGACTTTATTTATGGGGATTTTAGCCATCAAAGGTGAACTTTACAGTTTACACTTGGTGTTGATGAGAGCCAACAAGTTCTCATACAAACATGACTAAAGGCTTCTTTGTCAGAGCCGGAAACAGAAACACATTTCATCACAATCCATCCAATCGTTGTTGAGGTATTTCAGGAAGGGCTTGGTAACAGGAGCTGAAGCAGCAGCGGCAGTAAAAGGCCTCATAAGTGAAGCAGTGCATTGTTGTAGCCACTAGAGAGCAGCAGTACTCCCAAATACACACTACATACTAATATTATGCTCCAATAATTCTATTATACTCCATTTTAATGATATTATACTACATACCAATTTTGTATTCTGTACTGTATGGCTGTGCCATGGGCTCACCAGTATCACCTATTGTGGCTAACATCTACATGGAAGGTCGGGAACAAAGCCCTGACCTCCTTCAGAGGAACAGCACCGAGCCACTGGTACAGGTATGTGGATGACACGTGTCAAAATTAAAACCCAGGAAGTGCAAACCTTCACAGAACACATCGACTCTGTGGACAGTAACATCAAGTTCACACGAGAAGATGTCCACAACAGTTTACAGGAAACCCACAAACATGGACCAATACCTACTTTTTGATTCCAACCACCCACTGGAACACAAGCTAGTTGTCATAGACAGATACTGGTCCACCCCAAAGACCACATACCCAAACACATGAAAAGCAATCTAGTGTATGCGGTCCAATGCAGTGAGGAATGCACAGACCTGTACGTTGGGGAAACTAAACAACCACTACACAAACTCCTCAGGTCAAGACTCTGCAGTTTACTTACACCTGAAGGACAGAGGACACTCGTTTGAGGACCACCAGGTGCACATTTAAGACAGAGAGGACGATCTTTTGAAAGAGGTGTCAAGGAAGCCATTTACACAGGGGTGGAGAAACCGTCTCTGAACAGAGGAGGGGGTCTAAACCACCACTTACAATGCTGTCCTTTCAGCACTTCATAGGAAAAAAACAAACGTAACCTCTTGGCCTCAGGTGAAGACACCAGGAGCACTAACGAACCAGTATCAAGTATCTTCAACAAAGTCCAATTGGCTTGTGATTTTATCCTTCCTTGGAAAACTATTTACTGGACGAGAAACTTAATAATAATTATTATACCTCATAATACTTCTATTGTACTGTTATTATACTACATACTCATTCTATTACACAACATACTCATCTATCCTACTTACTACTTCTATTATACTACATACTCATTCTATTATCATTTATACAAATTATTTTAAACTAAATGCTACTTCCATTATACGAGGAAATTAATCTTTTGTCCTGGTTTTTGTCTGAACACGTGCTGCAGCGTTCTGGATCAGCTGGAGACTCTTATGGGACTTGATGCTTCATAATAATAATTGTATCAATTATTTATTTTCAGTCTGCACCACTACTACCTTTACCGTCTGTATTACTGTGTGGATATTCAGTTGGCTGTAATGAAGTATTAAACTGTAGTATTTCTACTTCTACTTCAGTAAGATATATACACTGTAGCATTTCTACGTTTACTTAAGATTTTACATTGAAATATTTCTCTTGGTAAGATTTTAAATGTAGCTAGAACAGAGGAAATATAATCTTTTGTCCTGGTTTTTGTCTGAACACGTGCTGCAGCGTTCTGGATCAGCTGGAGACTCTTATGGGACTTGATTCTTGATGATAAGGAATTGCAATAATCCAGGCTAGTAGTAACAAATGTGTGGAGTAGTTTTTCTGCATCATTTTTAGACAGGATGTTCCTGATTTTTGCAATATCACGTAGGTGAAAAAAGACATTCCTTGAAATTTGTTTAATGTGAGACTTAAACGACATGTCCTGATCAAAGATAACTCAGAGATTCCTCACAGTGGTGCTGGAGGCCAGGGCGATGCCATCCAGAGAAACTCTATCTTTAGATAATGCGTCCTTGGGCCCTAGAACAATAACTTAGTTTAACATTAGAAAATTACAGGTCATCCAGGTTTTAACATCCTGAAGGCATATTTGGTGTGTAGCTAACTGATTAGTTTCATCTGGCTTGATCGATAGATATAACTGAGTATCATCTGCATAATGATAAAGGTTTATGGAGTGTTTCTTGATAATATTGCCTAAAGGAAGCAGATATAAGGTGAACAGGATTGGTCCGAGCACAGATCCTTGTGGGACTCCATGACATTGCGTACATGGAGGACTCAAATATGATTAATGATTCTGGAAACTAAAAACATGTTTATGAGCAGGAGATACACAAAAAATGGAGGCTGAAACTATTTTATACATTAACGTTTGTGTTAAACCATCAACCTTGTGATAACTGTTTCCTGCTGATAGAGTCCATCAATTAGTCACATGACTTATCACCTTAATATAAAGTATCCAGATTAACATTGAGTCCCAGCTCCTCATGTCCTCATGTTGAAGGGTCCTTGGGCAACACACTGAACAGCTCCTGAACATTTACCATTTTATACAAAGAAACCTGAAACAGCAGCACGATGTACTGGAGTTACTGGATTAATGTGGAAGATTAAATCTGTGTTATCGGTCGTAACATCCTAAAAGGAACGTCAGGATCAAACATCTGAAGAAGAAGAAGAAGAGAGCACTGCACCACTTCCTGTTTTCTTGTTAAGTTTTTATTATGCTTAAAAAAGAAAATTAAAAGACAGAGGAGGTGGTGATCAAAGAAAAAGAAAAAATATATATTCAAATATCTTTATACTTTTCTATTCATATATGATTAACAATGCAAAGAAAATAATTCCCGTAGTAGTAGTGCTTAAGTAAAGTTCAATATAGACTTTTATTATAACAAAATAGGCAGTTTACCGAGGGTTAAATATCTGTCAAAATCTCATTGTACAATAACCGTCTGCGTGTTCGGGACACACCTGCGGACACCTGGAGGCGGCCGCTCGTCTGCAGGTTCACGACTCACGTCGCATGATCGACATCGCTTTTAATGGTAAGACACTGACGGACGTCTGGCGGGTTCGAACTCGCGGCGTAGAGGGCGCCGCTCCGAACCACACGACCCCAAACACACTGATGATGATAAAATCTGTTAAAAATCAGCTGATCTGTAAAAACATCTGGTCTCAGCAGGTCGATCTGTCTTTCAAACTTAAACATTTGGAATTTTTTCAATGATTTTTTATAATTACGAGATAAAATCGTTATGTCATGAGAGAGAAGAAACTTTTATAATTACAAGAAAAATGCCAGTTTTCTCACATTGTTTTCTCATTTTTTTGTGATTATGAAATAAATAACCTATATTTCTCTGTAACTTTTGGTTTGCTTGTGATAAGATACTTTTCCTGTTATTACTTTATTCTGATTATAAAGTTGTTTTCTATAAATTAAAAATATTTATGTAAATGTTCACTCAGATATTTACTTACCATTACACAAAAACAATGTTATAATTACAAGAAAACTTCAACTTTTCTCACACATGATACACTTTTCTTGTCATTATGCATTTTCACATATCAAATTTTTCCGTAAATATGAAAAAATCACTTCTTTTTCTCAGTAATTTTTGGTTTGCTTGTGATTATAAGATACTTTTCCTATTATGTCTTACTTCTAATTATAACATTTGTTATCTCTTAATAATAAATATTTTTGTACTTCTTTATGTATTCATATAATTATATTTCATTACTTCAAGAAAACAATCTCTTGATTTTTCTTGATAGACAATATTCTTTACTTTTACTTTAATTATGATTTTTTTGCTATCAGGAAAGGTTTCTCATTATCATGTTTAATTTTATGTAAATGTCTCCAGTCTTTCTTTGTCTTTGGTGAATACAGAGTCCTTCTGAAAAACGCGTTTATTTCTCTTGACGAGCGCAAAACTCTTTCTTGTTCTCCTCTTTCTTGAGTAAAACAATATTGTGAAATATTCTCCTTTTGTTTTACTTTTTTTAAAGAAACTGACTCGTTTACAGACAGAACGACTTGAGGAGGTTATAGGCTATAGATGTTTTTCAGTGTAGGTAGAATAACGATGCTGTGACCTCTGACCTCTTCAAATGGGGGTAAAGCTAAATGTCTAAAATCTAAATGAATGAACTGAAAACAAGCTGAAATGTAATCTTTAAAAACACCCAGACGTCAGTGTGAAGCCCCACAGCGCCCCCTAGCAGCAGAGCAGGAACCCTGCAGAGCGTGCCGACAAACGTCCTGCAGCAGCGAGGAGCAGAAAGAGTTAAACTAAACGACTCGTGTACAAAAAAAAAAAAGAGTACAAGTGATCAAATGAGCAGAACAGAAGAAGAAAAGCTGTGACGTCAGACACTGAGGTGAAAGGGCTGATGGGAAATAAACGGGGTATTAAATGACATGCTGTTAAAGCTCAAATTGGCTTGTTGCTAGAACGGTACGGTGTGACGGAATAACCCGGAGGAGTATAAAGCACACCTGTACACACTCATCATTAGCTTAAACTATGAAGCAGGCGCTTCAGGCGGGGAGAGAGGTGCGGCGGGCCGACGCAGTCTCTCGTTCCCCTTCTCGGGGAACCAGGGTTACATACGTAACCCGAGACGTTCCCCTTCGAGGGAACTCGAACTGCGTCGGTTACGACACTATGGGAACGAGATACCCACTAAACCGTGCCGAAAACCCCGCCTGCCCCTGTGTGCAATAAAGTGGCACGACTAAGAGGAGAGCGCACGAGTGCCAGGTGCCGAAGGAAGGTCAAGACTGTAAAACCGAATGAATGTGTGCGGAGTGGCCCAGCCAGCCGCTAAACAACATCCTGCAAGAGGCCCCGGAAAGGAGGGCTTGAGAGGCCGCCTTGCCTCTGGTAGAATGAGCCCTCACAGCCACAGGTGAAGGCAAACCGCGCACCTGATAGGCCAGGGAAATAGTCTGAACAATCCAGTTGCTAATAGTATGTTTGGATGCAGGGAGCC
>NW_025741716.1:0-1351 GCF_021292245.1 Micropterus dolomieu
CTCTCTCTCTCTCTTTCACTCTCTTTCTCTCTCTCTCTCTCTCTCACCCCAACCGGTCGAGGCAGATGGCCGCCCACCCTGAGCCATGGTTCTGCTCGAGGTTTCTGCCTCTTAAAAGGAAGTTTTTCCTTGCCTCTGTCGCCTAGTGCTTGCTCTTGGTGGGAACTGTTGGGCTTCTGTAAATATCATCACAGAGTACGGTCTAGACCTGCTCTTTTATGAAAAGCGCTGTGAGATAACTGTTGTTGTGATTTGGCGCTATATAAATAAAATTGAATTGAATTGAATTAAACTCAAAAGTGCAACACAAAGGATGGCCAACTGGCAGAGCGTGACAGTACCCCCCCACTGACGAGCAGACGGTCAACAAAACCCAAAACAGCACAAAATCAAGGCACAAGCCAGGAGGACAGGAGGAGGGCAAGTCGAGCCAGGGTGGGCGGAGGGAGGACAGGAGGAGGGCCAGACCAGGAACTCTCAGGTGGGTGGCCAGAGGGCAAGGCAAGGGGGCGACAGAGTTCGGGAGGTCGCACAAGCAGGCCAAGGGGAAAAAACAGTCCGGGGGAACCACCCAACAGGCAGATCATGCCCAGGAAACAGGGCAGGTAAGGCACTTGGCCTAACATGCAGGGCAGGGCAGAGGGGCAGAACAGTTCAGGAGGCCGTCCCGGAGGGCGACCCAGGAGGCCGTGCAGACCAAAGGGATCACGGAGTTCAGGAGGTCGTCCCGGGGGACGACCCGACAGGCCGAGCAAATCAGGGGGAAAACACAGTTCAGGAGGCCGTCCCGGGTGGCCAGAGGTGAACAAAAGTTCAGGAGGCAGACCCGGAGGTCGACCGAGTAGACCAGGAGGGCAAAACAGTTCAGGTGGGCGTCCCGGGGGACGACCCATGAGGCCGGGCAGAACAGGGGGGCCACAGAGTTCGGGAGGCCGCGCCGGAGGTCGACCCAACAGGCCTTGCAGAACAAGCGGGCCACAGAGTTCAAGGGGTTGGCAGGACGGCCAACAGTGAGGCAGTAAACCCACTGGGGGCCGAGCAGGAGGCCGACGGCAAGACCTCTTCGGAGGTCGGCACCCAAAGCTTGGGTGCTCTGGAGGCACAGCTGGGCTGAGGACCACCGGCGAGACAGCTGGGCTGAGGACCATGGACCGGACACGAGGAGCTGGAGTCGGTCTGACCACCGACTGGACAGCTGGGCTGGGGACCATGGACCAGACACGAGGAGCTGGAGTCGGCCTGACCACCGACTGGACAGCTGGGCTGGGGACCATGGACCGGACACGAGGAGCTGGAGTCGGCCTGACCACCGACTGGACAGCTGGGCTGGGGACCATGGACCGGACACGAG
>NW_025741717.1:0-3058 GCF_021292245.1 Micropterus dolomieu
GTGAAGACCTTCCCTGTTTTCCACTCTGTCTGAGGGATGTGAAGTTGACTGGTTACTGCCACACGTCCATCTGCACTCATGCTGATGTCATTCGTTGATGGAGATGCTTGCTGAGACTCAGGAAACCATTTAATTTGAGGGTTGAAGCCCCATCCAGAGCACAAGATCCTCTGTGGTCCTGACTCTTTACTGGGGACCTGAAGGAGCTCCACTGATGGGTCCACTAAACATTATGTGAGCAAATGAATAAATCAATGAATCGATCGATCACATTATCAGTTCATTGTTCAAAGAACAGAAAGAGAAACTCCTCTCACCAAAAATATTGCCAGTGGGGTTTGACTTGAAGCTGCTGGAGAAACCTTGATTCACTTTGCAGGTGAAACTTGTTTCTCTCTTCCAGTAGTTTGGAGGGACAGTGAAGCGTCTACTGACTGAATGGAGGCCTGGGGCTTCAGGAAGATCAACATACTGTTTGTCAGAGATGTCAACACTGTTGGCCTGAAAGGTGATGTAGAGGTCACTGGAGGAGAGTTGTGTGACGTCACACTCCAGCACAGAACTGTTTCCCTTCAGCAAATCTGGGAGAGTCCTGATCTCCACTGATGGAGCTGTAACTGCAGGCGCTGGATGATACAGAAAGAAAACAAGGAAGAATTATTTTAGGTACTTTGCTGTCACAACACACCTGATTTTTATTTTGTCTTCTCCTCTGACCTGCAACATTTATTGTCTCCTCAGTGGATGAGAAGCAGCGATGTTCAACTTTACATTTCAGAAGCTTCAGTTGTTTCCACCGACTCGAGGAAACCTTCAGAGTGCTTATTAAATGAGTTGTATTTGTGACCTGGTTCACTTGGTTACTGGATGGGGGTTGCCCATCCATCAGCCAGGTCACGTTGGCATCAAACACTGTGCGGACTGAACATGTTGCCGTCACATCAGACGTTGACTCCATTACTGTCTTGAAGCTGGGAATCTCCACATGAACTGAAGGAGGGGCGCTTGTCTGTGCTGCAGAAAAAAACATGTTTGGCCATACATGTTAATCACAACATGCATTTTTGTATCAAAAATGTTCATATTGTGACTTGAGACATTAGCCATATATACTTACTTTGACAAATACTTATTGTTTTATGAAATTCACTGCCGTTGTGAGTGGACCAGCATGTAAAATTTGAGCCACCTGTCCACTGTTTCATATTTGGCTCAATCTCACTGCTTAGACTGAAGGTTTTCTCCACTCCCTTCACACTCTGCAGCTTCCTTTGGGTTTGCACAATGTTTAGAGATTGGTTGTCCCGTTGCCACATCACACTCAGTTGGTCTGGAAAGAAGCCACTTAGGGTGCAGAGGAGTCTGACAGGTGAGGCCCCGATTACACCTTCCCACACAGGGTGTAATGTGATGTTTGGAGAGACAACCCGCAGTCCTGAGACGGAGAAGAGATTATTTTTACTTTACTTGCCTCATTCTAAAAGCTGAACATGGAATATTTTGAAAATTTGAGCTCAATTTATCTCTTCACCTATACATACCTTCAGATTTTGTAAACAATTCTAAGTGTAATGTCTCTGTATTTCGGCTAGATGGCAGAGTTGTACTTTTACAGTGTCTGGTGTTATAAAGTCAGGTGGAGATGGAGGCGATGGGGCTGGAAGTCTGTTGCACAGATGCCGCAGAATGACAGGGCAGAGTGATCACAGCTAGCAGCAAGCGGAAGCATTGAGTAACACCCAGATCCCAAAAAAGTACCAAAATGCAGAAGTGAAACAGAGCCAAGAGCAACGGTGCATTGCAGACACCAGGTGTGAGGTGCGCTTATGCCAGTAAGAGAAACAGAGTGCACATTTAAATATCTCAGATCAGTTATCACAACGATTTTACATGGCTTCTCATGACTTTGCTAAAGCGATTGTAAAATCTCCACATTTACATATTGAGTAGAACACGGGCTGTTGATTCCAGGTGCTGGGGAGGTGATGAACACAACAACATATTACATAGTTAAAATAAAAATAAGAAATGGTATTCTTATGAGTATTATGTATTAAACATTTACAGGTGAAACTATAGACAGTATGAACAGTTTCAGAATAACAGATGAGAGAACAAAGATGGAGGAGCAACATTAATGGTTATGTTCATTTAAACATTTATTTTTAAAATTACATAAAGCTCTTGTAATAAGAATGGAAAAAAGGACAGCTGTGATTACTTACATCAAACTATGAGTTTATAAGAAAAGTGTGTGAAAAACAGTTTTGTACAGAAAGTTTTCCTTGTTTCATTTAACCTGAAAAAACAGAAGAAAACAAATACAGATTAGTAATGTTGCTCCAACATTACATTTATTCATTTAGCTGACGCTTTTGTCCAAAGCGACTTACAATTGCTATACATGTCAGAGGTCACACGCCTCTGAAGCAACTAGGGGTTAAGTGTCTTGCTAAGGGACACAATGGTGGATGACAGTGGGAATCGAACCCAGGTCTCCCACACCAAAGGCAAGCATCTTATCTATGCGCCATCACCAAAAGAGTTTAATGTTTAAAAGCATTGAATTGCACAACGGTTGTTGTTTTTGTGTCCAACCCCCCGGACACCCATACATCACTGATGGTTGATCTTTTGCTGCAATCACTTTTAGAATTTAATCTTTAGATGGAGATAGTGGCGCTGTGGGATCATTTTAGTTGTTGGTCAGAGCGGTAAATACATCAGCAGACAACAAGATGTAATTTTCTGAGGTAGTTATGATGTGATTACATTATGATGGTTATTATCATGTGTCACAGCTATGCCCTGTATGAATCTATTGTTACTCCACTCCTCATGTTAGATTTTTGTCAACCCATCTGTGTTGTTTGAATACATAAAACTGTTTACTCAGTTGTGTTTTTCTGGTTAATATGTGCTCCACTCTGACATGTAAACTCAGTATTACCTTGAAAGCTGTGGTTGCAATGGTGAACATCAGAGTGATGATGAAGAGAAGGATGAAGGTGAGGGCTATTCTCCCCATGTCATCTTCTGCCTCGATGGTACTGTTCCA
>NW_025741718.1:0-2931 GCF_021292245.1 Micropterus dolomieu
AATGTTGATGATCTCACCTACCTCTTATTGTGAGCAGAAACAAAGTCACAAACAGACTGAAGTTCACTGACAGCATCTTAAAGAGAAAGAGAATCTGTCTGCTTTTGGATCAAACACCACTGTGAAAGTTTGTGTCTTTTCTGTCTTTGAGTCCAAGTTTTGCTCCTCCCTTAATCCCTCCCTCCTTCCTCTCACAACTCTGACAAATAGTGAGTTTGCCACATTAGTTACTTATTCAATACTTCAAGATGGTGGCGTGAAGGGCGGAGGTAGTGTAACCAGCTCCCATACAAAACCCTAACTTGTCCCCTATCCTGAGTTTCTTAATTACAGAAATGACCCCAACTGCATACTAATAGAAACCAACGCGGTTCAGCTAAAAATGCCCCCCAAAAGAGCTGAAGCGGCGACGAGGGAAGACAAGAGTGGAAAGACCCCTCTATCAGCCTCGGCTAACGCCTGCGCAGCTAACGCCTGCACAGCTAACGCAAGCTCACCTGAGGGAAACACAGAGAAGCCGCTGACCTGGTTTCACAAAGAAATGGAAAAAGGGTTAGAGAAAATTCCCTAGGCGTCTCTGTGGAAACTCTTATCAGCAAAAGAAATTAGCGGTCTTAAAGAAAAAGGAACACGATCTGGAGAACAGAGCCAGACAGCAGAATCTAAGGCTGCTTGGATTCCCGGGAGGTGTGAAAGGGAAAAACGGCATGAATGGCTCCCGAAAATACTTGACCTTGAGACCGACACCCCGCTCGAAATCCAGCGAGCTCACTTTACACTCCAGCGTGGACCCGATGAAGGTAGCTTCCCCCGGGCTCTAGTTATCCGCCCATAGATGTGATGAAAATCTTCAGTGCAACACGGAAGAAAAGATCGCTCAAGTACAGTAACTCAGACATCATGATATTCAGGGAATGTCCACGGCTCTCTATAAGAAAAAGAAAGCCTTCATGCTGCTGGGGGAAAAAAGCTACATGACAGCAGCATATCCTTCAGGCTTCTCCACCCCACTAATCTGGTCCTGGACCTCCTGGAGGGATGGTGCACCTTAACATAATTAAGGCCTGGCAGTATCCTCATTTCACCTTATTCTTATTTCCCCTACCAGACTACCTGTTTATCTGCCGGCAAATTTTCACATAGAACAGAGGGTATATGTACTTTATAATGCTGTCAGCGACAAATAGTGTCATCTGAACGAACTTTCAGGACTTCTCAAGCCTTACTTGAGAGACTGTGGACACCTGCTAAGAGTTATTCCTCTGAATTTACAGAAGCAGAGTTCCCCTTCCACTAGATTATATAAGTGAATTCTGGAGGTGTTTCATAATGGAGTTGTGGCCATTCAACTTTCCCTGACCTTACTTGGGTGGCTTGGTTACACTGGTTAGAGCAGTCTGTCTTAATACGCTTGTGGACAGGAAGAAATATAGGCCAGTCTCTTCTTTTACGGGATGGGTGGGTTTGGAGGGAGGTAGGAGGGTTTCTGAAAGGGCAGGGTCTGTTTATCTTTTTAGTGGGTTTTTCTCTATTTTGTTTTCTCCTTTTCCTCTTTTCTTTTTCTACCCTTTGTTACAAGACACCACCATGTCTTTTACCTCATCTACTGACAATTATTTTCCACATTGCCACACTAGTGCACGTTGTGATCCATGTCTGCAGATATAACATACAGCTTTCTTAGTTGGAACACCAATGGAATTAATCAACAGGTTAAATGCTCAAAAATCCTCAACTTTCTTAGAAATCATAGTGTTGACGTTGCATGCAGGAATCTCACTTAACAGATGCAGAACACTGTAAGCTAGGTAAACAATGGCAAGGCCAAATATACTACTTTTCATTCACCTCTCAGGCGCGGGGAGTGACCATTTTATTAAGAAAAGGGTTACTGTTTTATTTGAAACATGTAGAAAAGGACAAGGAAGGTTGATGAGCCAGCCACTACGCTTAATGTTTACGGACCAAATCAAAATGATCCAAATTTCTTTGTGAATCTTTTCTTCAATATAACTTGCCCCCCCACTGAGCTCATTGTCAGAGGAGACTTTAACCTGGTTCTGGAGCCAGCTAAGGACAGATCCTCTCCAACTCCTAAATCTTTATCCTCAGCAGCTAAGGCCCTTAAAAAAGAACTAGAAGATCAATTTAATCGATGTGTGGAGAGTGAGACACAAATCTCTTTGTGAATACTCTTTCTACTCATAACAGTTACTCCCGGATGACATTTTTTATGCACACAGGGAAGGAGCATCTCGTTACCTCATGCGAATATTTTGCTAAAATACACTCAGATGATGCTCCTCTCCTGCTCCACGTGACCAAGCAGAACCAAAACAAAAAACCCAAACGTTAGAGGTTCCCCATTCATTTGGTCCGTGATGAGGACTTCATCAAATGAACTAATGAACAGATTGATTTCTTTCTCACCACAAATGCAGGTAGGGAATCCTTAATGGCTTATATCAGGGGCTCTACAAATAGCCTCTCTTCTTGGAAAAAGAAACAATGTCAATCTAAAATGAGGACACAAACACCTGTCTGAAACATCCAATCTGCAAACTGTACACAACTTCTTTTGGAGCCCGAAACCTGGTTAAACGTACAGACCCTCACTACCCATAATGCTCCTGTGAATCCTCCCCCAGTGTTTCATTAGCAGCTGGAACCACAGTGACTCTGATAAAACAGGAATTAGCAGAATCCATCTGATATGAAGCTGTGGTTTGAATACCACTTCCCTCCTCTTTGAAGAGTAGTCAGATATCTGGGTTCAGGTTTTTGTACAGCCTCTTCTACACTTTGTATCACTGTGTTTCTAGAGCACAGTAGTAGAGAGCTGTGTCTGCCAGGGTTAGATCTCTGATGGTCAGTGTAGTTGATGTTGCTGATGTTTCAGATTCATATCTTCTATCAGGAATATGTTCACCT
>NW_025741719.1:0-1973 GCF_021292245.1 Micropterus dolomieu
GACCAGGTGGACTGACCTGGTCTCACACAGACTCCACGCTCTGTTACAAACATGAGCAGATAGACTCTACTGGGAGAAATAATGGGAGATCGTCTCTGCTGTATCAGAGCGCTGTAGAAGATTATTTTTGTAAATAAACTTGTTTTTATCTTCTTTTGTAATAAAATGTAAACTCCAGATTTATATGTTGGTTCTTTTCATATCAGCAGTGTTTGTACATATTTAACACAGTAAACTGTAAGTTAAACAGAAACCTGTTGTCTGTTTTTAAAAGTTCAATGTGTAAGTTTTACTGACATCTAGTGGTGAGGATTGTGACTTGCACCCCCCCTCCGCTATCCAAGCGAGTAGTACAGCTACTGAAGGAATCATGAACTGATTTATTGCACGTTTGGAGTTATTTCTAGAAGTCACTTGGATGTGGGTGGTGATTTCTGTATAGTTAATTTACACACCTGTTCAACGCCAGTGGCAGAAAGAGGGTGAGTGACGCTGTATTTTTTGTTGACCGCGGTATTCTTTATAGTTTTTGATCATTGTGATTATTTTGAATATACGTTTTTCACATTATATTAAGTTGCATATTTTCATCAATAAAAAGCAATAGATGATATTTTTTGAGATCCGCAAATTATTTGTGCAGCGAGTCAGACAAACAGCACCACAAGGCCCTACCTCAGCCTCTCAGCGACTACTTTGTTTTTGCTTTAGTCACTACAGATACGGTGCCTGAGACAGGACAAATATGCCATCTATGAGATAGGAGAGAGTTGCCAGTCAAGAAATCAGGTTTCTTTAGATGGATTTAGACAAATAAATAATATTGACTTAATTATTCAGTTAAACCATATGTTTTGAATATTATTACTTGTTCATTAATAAACAGCCACATGAAGAAATGAAGTGCTACATGATGTCTCATACTTCTGTAATACATTATTTTACATCTTGGGAGGGTTGGTTCATCTGGACTAACATACATGTTAATGAAGAACATCTCAAACACTAAACACTATCACATCTAGTGCATCAAGTATGACCACTGACAGATAACAGGACAATGTGAGCCTCACTGTTTCTGCACCACAGTCCATTATAAACCATATTGTCAGGTGAGGATCAAGGCTCCTCTCACTTTGCTTAATTAGATAAACAATCTGCAAATATTACCAAAATGTATTTTTAATTTTTTAAAATACAACAGAAACACAAAGTAGTACTGACAGCCATAATTTCAGCTTGTGGTAAAACGGTGCAACATTTTTAATGGGCATTTAGCATGTGGAAGCATAAATTACACATTTGTGTGCACAGTGGGGAAAACAAAATTTTTAATGCACATTCTCAAAGTATTTATTCTTGGTCACTTGATAGACGTGGTCTTGTTATATATCTCCATTAGCAGTAAAAAGAAATACATGTTTTCCACCAGGGCAGTAAATTGTGAAGTTTAGCTGCTGATCTGAGCTTTGATGCTGGAAGCTGCTGTTTGCCAATTAGTGATCGGCTGATTGTCTCATGACAAACAAATACATATTTTACACCACAACCCAAAGCACAGCGCTGGAGAATAAAGCAATCCAACTAACCTTACATGATTTTTCTATCAGGGCAGTAAAAGTCTGAGCTTTTATGCTCTATGCTACCTTACGGTTTTATTGCCAATGAACGTTACTGATCAACTGATTGTCTCGCTAACATAACCGGCAAAGCCAAACCACAGGCTGGAGAATAAATGGGCAACATGAAATTAATGCAACTACATATTTCACACCACTGACAGGAGAAAAACAGGTCTCTCTGTGATTATGGCTAGTTTCAAGCTAAGGGCCTGTGTCTACCAAAATGTATTTTCTGACGCCGGCCACTTTTTTTAATTCATTCCAATGGGGGTGCCGCATTTTTACAAGCTGGTAAAAATGGCAGCAGCGTGACGAGGCACTGAGCGTCTTTTCCGGTCGGTGAGAGTTGAA
>NW_025741720.1:0-7247 GCF_021292245.1 Micropterus dolomieu
ACAGGCGAATCGCAGCTAAAAACAATACATCTGTGGTCAGATATGGTCATGTCCACTAATTCCACAGAGGAAATGCTGACACCCAGGGTAAAAACCAAGTCCAGTGTATGACCACGGTTATGTGTTTGCCCTTTGACATGTTGTTTGAAGTTAAAAGAAGTGGCCATATTTAAAAAGTTAGTTGCATTAACATTGTTGGGGTCATCAACATGAATATTAAAATCGCCACAAAGAACAATTCTGTCATAATTTAAAACCAGAGTAGATAAAAATTCAGGAAGTTCTGATAAAAATCCTCCAGGCGGTTTTGGGGGGCGATAAATTATAACAAATATGATAGGTTGCAGCCCTCCAACTTTAAGAGTGAGAACTTCAAAGGAGTTAAATTCATCACAGCGCACTTGATGACATTTAAAATTTTTCCTATACACGCTCACTAGCCCACCACCATGACCACTGACCCTCGGTTGACTAAAACAATCATATTGAGGCGGACACAGTTCAGATAGCTGGCTATAGTCCTTCATTTGCAACCAGGATTCAGTTAAAAACATAAAATCTAGATTTAAGATAAAATCATTTAAGATAAAAGTCTTACTTGAGAGAGATCTCACATTGAAGAGAGACATTTTAAATGAGTTTGTTCTGGGTGCTGGAGTTGGTGCAGTTGTCCTAATCCTTAAGAGATTACTAATATTTCTGTGTGGGATGTGCACATTTCGGTTTACTGGTCTATGCGTGATGATGACAGGAATAGAAGTCTTTGGAACAGCGCTGGGAGCAGACGGCTTTACATGCCAGCAGGTGGAGACAGTTGTTTGTGGCAGTGAGGCAGAGATCTGTTCAGTGAGCGGTGGTGCGTCCAGGTGTGCTGCATGAATGATTAGTCATTCACGTAAGTCATGTGTGGACCGCACCACATGCTGTATGTGAGCAGCTAACATTTACGAGCCCCGTTTGTTTGAGTGAAGTCCGTCTGTCTTAAAAAGAGACATTCTTTGCCAGAAAATATTAAAATTATCCACAACACACACGGTGAGCCCTGTAGGCGGACTGGAGCCAGTCGTGGAGGCCAAAGACAAAGAAAGACAAAGAAGATGGTACAAATAAACGACACAAGATGTAAAGACTACAAATCTCAAACTGCTTCTTTTCCTCCTCTTATTAATAATGAAAGATGAAACGATTGTTGCTGCCTGACTCTTGATATTAGATATTTGATAGAAAACTGTTATAGCCTCTTAAGAAATTTACCAGTTTCAATACTTCCTGTGGTGTGGATTCAGCTACAATGATGTACTTTAACACAGGTCACAGAAGTTGTTCTGGTTCACAAAGTAAAACTAGTAGGATCAAATAACTGTCTGCTACATTTAATACTCATTTATTATTACATATTTTCCTCTTCACTAATTCATCCGAGACAACAGTGATACAACCTAGAATCTGTTAATGACGGGTTTACTACACAGGTAGTTGATGGGATTTTGTGTGAATATGCAGCAGAGCTGGTGTTTAAATTTCATACATGTTGTATCAGTCTGTTAAAGGAAATGTCTGACAAAAACCTCTTTGCACACAGAATTCATTCACAAAATGTAAAAATGGTAGTATTGAAAGTGGAGAAAACACAAGCAGAAGTGAAAGTCACATACAGCTTCTTATGGCAATTTAGAGTTTTGACAAAATTGCCTGTATGGCCAAACAGGTACAAGAACCAAACTCTTGACAACAATTCGAGCTGCCTAAACTGTGGCAACAATACTCAGAATTGGAAAGGAAAAGTTTGCTGCTCAACACTGCTGCCTTGCTAGTTACTGAGGCATTTGACCCACCAGCTAATCTGTATACAATATTTACATTTGGATAAGTTCCTGTTTAATCCAGTAAGTGTTAGCCTTTAAACAAATCAGCCCCTTCTTCAAATCTGCATTATTGGTCATTTGGGAACAGTGGACAAGAGCTCTGAACACAACATTAACTTCTTATCACCTTTAAAGCCAACGTTTTAGCAAACAGTTGATCAAAACACATCCAGCTAAAACACTAGCATATATTTTAAGTCAAGTGTTTGGCCTCCTAAACAATGTAAGTCCAAAACACTGAGCGGAAAGATGATAAATCGCTCTGTTGAGGGATGGGGGACTGCAGAGTTTGTTGAGCTGTGGGTTTGAGATTAGGTAGTAAACCTCAATAATAAATCGGCTGTAGGTTGGCGGTCCGGAGAAGACGGTGGCTGGGTCCGGATCCGGACCACGGTCCGCCTATTAGTGACCTCTGGCATAGTATATCTGGTGTTCCTCCTTGTATCTAACTTGTTTTCCCTCCCTCTTGTGTGTCTGTGTGTGTGTGTGGGGGTGGGCATGAATACTATTTGGGTAGAGTTACACACCGGACGTCATTCAGCAAATCAACTCCTGCTCAAATACTCCAGACTTCCTGTGACTCATTGCCAGTCTCTATTACTTATTTCTTTCATGTTCGTTTCATCTCGAGTAATACCGGTTGTGTACCAGAATCATTATCAGAATCACTTTTCTTGACCAGGTATTTGTACATATGAGGAATTTGTCTTTGATCTTACATTGCTATCAATGTACACATAATAAGCATAAGCCAGCAAGACAACAAGCTCAACAAAAATCAGACACAAACTATGTATAGATACACACAAACATAAACATAAACATAAATTGAAACGCTGTTGAGTTTAGGGTTTTGACAGGGGTTTTTTGGACTTTGTGTTGCAGTCTGGCAAAAGCTGAGCCAGGTTTAACTTTTTGCCAGAGTGCTCTACAGGCGGTTATACAAATTTTCTGCAAACCAAAAACTCAATAAACCACCAACCTGCCATGCCAAAAACTGAATAAATGAATTAATAAGAAACAGATATCAGTAAATGCTGCAGATTTATTCATTTAAAATATTGCAACAGTCGAAGCTGATTAAACATGAGAACCGGATTGTGAATATAATAATATAAGTTCCTTCCCTTTCAGGAAGAGTATGATGTGGTTTTTGTTCTGTGGGTGGAGACTTAAATGGGCCTGTGTTTGCATCCTGTTATTTTTAAATAGCTCTTCTATTTTAGGGCAAACACATCTCATAGCCTGCGGGAAATGTGAAAATAGATGTGTCAATATAGGCATAATCTATTTAGTCAGTTAAGCCTTGTTAGGTTATAACAGCTTCAGGTTTAAAAGAGCTGTATCTCCTGCCATTTACACTGTGAACAACTTTTCCTGTTACATGGGTGTAGATGGGTGCAGACCCAGTAGTCACATTTTATGCAAGCATTAGTGACTTGAATTTTGTTCAGGAGGCCAGTGGAGATCGCTGAGTAAAGGAGTGACTTGAGTCCTTTTGGGTTGACTGAAAACCAGACGCAATGTTGGAACCAGTATGTATATAAGTTATCTTATATTTACTCTCGCTCATGCAATCTGAAACAAGAGATATATATATATATATATATATCAAGACGTGTACTAATGCAAGTGTGTAAGTCTGTCTGCAGAAATGTACTGACAGGAAGTCTACAGCGATGGTGTGACTGAAGGAAATGACACATGGAGCAGACAACTGAAATAACCTGGCCCCGAGGAGCGACTGAGCTTAACGTACATAGTTCCTGGAACAGTACTGTACAATAATGTATGTCAAGTTGATCACTTTTCATGTTGCTGCTGCAACCCCTTTCCCCTTAGAGCAGCAACATGTATGTAACTAGGGAACGCCCTGAATATAATAAAAAGAGAGGAAACGGAAGAGATACCTCAGAGCGGTTGGAGTTTGTAACTGAGTACATCTCTGTCCGTTCTCCTCGCGAGTAAAAAGCTATTAACTCTCTTGTCTTTCTTCCTTGTCTGATATTATAGGTGTATGAACCTGACACACACCAATGTGATCTGAACCATTTGTAGGTGTTGAAGAAATATTGTGAGCCAGGTTCAGGTGTGAAGAAGTTGGAGACTGATGAAGACTTAACATAGCATGGTTTATTGAGCCCGGCCGAGGAGATAGAGTGCCAGCGTACAACATGTCAAATGCCAACACCAAATCTGAAGGATAACATCTTTTGGTCCCTTTTATGCTTCTCTCTTCCCCTTAGTGCCTGTAAGTTTCTCTATTAGGTCATCTTTCACCTAGAACAACTAATCTATGTTTAGAATGCTTTGTCATAGTGGACTCTATCACTGTCCATGAGTTGTACTCTAATCTGTGGAGCCAGTGAGTTCTTGTAAAAATTCTTGTATGACTCAACCTTGTAAGATTCCCAGAGAACATTGATATCTGCTAGCCTGACACCTGAGCTACTGTCTCTAACTAATCAGTCTATTGTTGTCTCCCTGACAAGTACATGTGAGAAATACCTAAAGCTAGAATGTCAGAAAACATCTATGGGGTCAGCTAAATTACTCTAAGCTAGACCTGTCTTACCTTTCCCTGTTACATCAACAAAGCCCCTTAAGAAATATTCTCATCAGCAGGGGTTTCACCACACAAGCTGGGAGACCTGCTAGGAAGGCATTGCAATAGTTGAGGCAAGAGATAACCATGGGCTGTACCAGAAGCTGGGTGGTGTACTGACTAAGGTAGAGCCTACATTTTCTTATGTTGTGAAGAGCAAAGCAACATGGCTGGGAGACAGCGGCAACATGTTCTAAGAAGGACAGTTGGTCATCCATTGGACACCCAAGCTTCACACCACCTTGGTTGGAGTGATGGGAGAGGAGACAGTTTTCCAGCCAATTTGCTGAGACTGTGGAGTTGTCTGGCAGGAAATATAGTTAGAGTTGCATATTGTCTATGTAGCAGTGGTGGGAGAAGCTAAGCGAGCAAATGCTCAGCCCCAGAGAAGGGACCCTAGCACTGAGCTTTGGGGCACCCCTGTGGAGAAGAAATGAGAGAAGGACAATTGTCCTTCCCAAGCCACATTGTAGGATCGCCCAGAAGGGTAGAATTTGAACTACAGGTATTGCGGTAAGCGTGTCGACTCATTTCCGTTTCCGGTGCTTGTGTGTTGGTACCGTGTTGTGCTGCTCTCGCTAAACACCAGTTACATT
Source organism: Micropterus dolomieu (assembly GCF_021292245.1). Classification (NCBI taxonomy): domain Eukaryota; kingdom Metazoa; phylum Chordata; class Actinopteri; order Centrarchiformes; family Centrarchidae; genus Micropterus; species Micropterus dolomieu. The sequence continues at coordinate 5,067 of NW_025741720.1, forward strand.
TGTTAGATTACAGCGGCCAACTGTCCACTAAACACTTACTCTTACAGTAATTTTGCCTAAGCACTCACAGTTCTTTCCATCTTTTAGTGACTGCTGTTCAATCTCATAGTTGTTCAAAAGTTTTGGTAGCTGACGCTACAGTACTTTGGCTTAGCCGTTAGCGACTTTAGCTTAGCAGCTAGCGATCGCTTCTTCTCCATCTCTCTCTCCTACTTTCTCCTGCTCGGTGTGTCAGATGTTCAGTTACTCCTTTGCCTCCTTTAGCGGTAATGGTACAGGTAACAAGTGTAGGTTATTTATAGACGTGAAGGCGAGGCTCAGTGATTAGAAGTCCGGCTCCGCACCTTTGTAGATCAGTCTTTAGCTACTGTAGCTAGCCAGTCCCCGGTAGTCGGTGCGGAACGGCCTGAGTTAGCCTGTGGTAGCCGTCCCCCGGCATCCCCTGTGCAGCCAGGAAGGGGTGGCTGGGTGACTGTCCGAAGGAGGAATAGTCGTAAGCATTCAAAGCTCACGGGTCACCACCAACCTGTTCACGTCTCTAATAGATTTTCCCCACTCAGCGACACACCCGCTGAGAAACCAACTCTGATCATTGGCAGCTCCATTTTGAGAAACGTGAAGTTAGCGAAGCCAGTGGCCATAGTTAAGTGCATCCCTGGGGCCAGAGTGGGCGACATTGAGTCTTATTTGAAACTGCTGGCTAAGGATAAATCTAAATACAGTAAGATTGTTATTCACGTCGGCGGTAATGACTCCCGGTTACACCAATCGGAGGTCACTAAGATTAATGTTGAGTCGGTGTGTACATATGCGAAAACAATGTCGGACACCGTAGTTTTCTCTGGACCCCTGCCAAATTTGACCAGTGATGACATGTATAGCCGCATGTCGTCATTCCGCCGCTGGTTGTCGAGCAAACGATGTGGGCTTTGTAGATCATTGGCAGACTTTCTGGGAAAGACCTGGTCTGATTCAGAGAGACGGCATCCATCCAACTTGGGAAAGAGCAGCTCTCATTTCTAGAAATCTGGCCAAGTTTATTAGTGGACTAAATCCATGACAACCCAGAGTTGAGACCAGGAGGCAGAGTTGCAGTCTAACACACTTCTCTGCCCTTCTAATTCAGCAGTTACTTAGTGAAAATCCTATAGTGACGGTGTCTGCACCCCGAACATTGAAATTATTTAAATCAAAGGTAAATAAAATAAAAACCTTATAAAAATTAAAACCACAAAAGCAATAGTGCAAACTAATAGGAAAATTTAATGTGGACTCTTAAACATCAGATCTCTCTCTCCTAAAGGTGTACTAGTAAATGAACTAATATAAGATTATGATATTAATATATTTTGTTTTACTGAAATCTGGCTGGGTGATGGAGAATATGCCAAAATTAATCCACCCCTCCCAGTCATATTAACACTCACATTCCTCGAGGCACAGGCCGAGGAGGTGGAGTTGCAGCTATCTTCGACTCTAGCCTACTAATCAGCTCTAAACCTAAACTAAACTATTTCTCATTTGAAAGCCTTGTTCTTAGTCTTTCACACTCAAGTTGGAAATCACTGCAACCAATTCTTTTCGTTATAGTGTACCGAGCACCTGGTCCGTACTCTGAATTCTTATCTGAATTTGCAGATTTGCATTCTGGATCAGCTGAAGAGTCTTAATGGACTTTTTCGAGCAGCCTGATAATAAGGAATTGCAGTTATCCAGCCTAGAAGCAACAAATGCATGGACTAGTTTTTCTGCATCATTTTTAGACAGGATGTTCCTGATTTTTGCAATATTGGTGATGGTGCATAGATAAGATGCTTGTCTTTGGTGTGGGAGACCGGGGTTCAATTCCCACTGTGAGACATCCACCATTGTGTCCCTGAGCAAGAGACTTAACCCCTAGTTGCTCCAGAGGCATGCGACCTCTGACGTGTATAGCAATTGTAAGTCGCTTTGGATAAAAGCGTCAGTTAAATGAATTAATGTAATATTATGTAGGTGAAAATAGGCGGTCCTTGAAATTTGCTTAATGTGAGACTTAAACGACATCTCCTGATCAAAGATAACTCCAAGATTCCTCACAGTGGTGCTGGAGGCCAGGGCGATGCCATCAAGGGAAACTATATCTTTAGATAATGCGTCACGGAGGTGCTTAGGCCCCAGAACAATAACTTCAGTTTTATC
>NW_025741721.1:0-13527 GCF_021292245.1 Micropterus dolomieu
GTAGTAGTCACTGTGATGGTGGCGTAGGGTACATTGAATTGCAGCCATTATGCCGTTCTCAGTGCCGCAATCAGTCCTCAGTCTCATGGGGATGACACAGAGGTTTCGCACACATGACATGAAATATTGAGCAATCACTGTTGGGTTATTATTTGTTGGCCCACATTCAAGCCACAATACTTTACGTGAAAATCCATCTATGCATCCCGAAATGGCCAAACCGAATGGCTTAAGTTTGTCGTAACCATCTGCGTGCCACATATAATTAGGTCCCATTGAGTGATAGGTTCTTCTTGTAAACCTTCTGCGTACTCTGCTCTCACACCCTCGGGGATTGAGCTCCCGGAAGAAATTCATCACATCATCTCCCTTCACTCGAAGATTGTACTTTTGTTTAAGTACCTGCCACATCGTGCGGTAGCCAAATAGTTGTCCAGTTCCACGAAGTTCAGATCTGATGGCAAGCCATTAGTGTCAAAAAACGTCACTCTTGTAGCATGTTTTGCTAACAAAACGGCGTTTTGTGTATGAAAACGCCGTTTTATTTTGGCACGCCGTAAAAAGCGGCGTTTAGTTAACAAAACGGCGTTTTCTAAAATGATAATGAGCTCCGCCCTGTGGATTTTACTGTGGATTTTACTGTTCACTGATGACCATGTAAAGATAGTTGTTCCACTTATGGTGATTTCTTACTTTCTTTGTGTTTGTATGTTCAATTTTAGGAGATACTTTAATCTGACAGTGATGATAAATAAAATGCAAATTAATTATTTATGTCAAATTTGATCTAAAATCATCAATCAATAGATGTTACAAGCTATAACCTAGAGTAGCTAAATATTTTTAGTAAATGTAGTCAATTTACTTGATCAGTCTGGGACTTTTGTGTTGAGTTTTTCATGCTTGTCTGTGGTTACTTTCTGCCTTTGGGTGGCTACGATCACAGTAAAGTAGATCAGTGCTGAATTAGTGTGGTCTATTCTTCTGTACTAATTGGGTGACAACAGTTCAAATTTAGTGGGTGTAAAATCCACAGGGCGGAGCTCATTATCATTTTAGAAAACGCCGTTTTTTACGCCGTTTGTTTAGTTAACAAAACGGCGTTTTTTACAGCGTGCCAAAACAAAACGGCGTTTTTCTACACAAAACGCTGTTTTAAACGCCATTTTGTTAGCAAAACATGCTACAAGAGTGACGTTTTTTGGCACTAATGGCTTGCCATAATAGACAAACAACCATTCACGCTCACACTCACACCTAAGGACAATTTAGGGTAACCAATCAACCTAGCCTGCATGTCTTTGGATGGTGGGAGGAAGCCGGAGCACCCGGAGAGAACCCACGCAGACATGGGGAGAACATGCAAAATAGCTTGCACTAAGAAATGTTAGATAACAAAATAAAATACTTTGAGAAAAGTGTATTTGCACAATAAGAGAACAATCCCATTTAAATATAGAAGAAACAAATGTGACATTTCCACCATAAATTGGTGCAGAAATTGTCTCCAGAATGCAGTAAATTAAGAGTTTAATGCTCAAAACAATACCCCCCACTCATTTATTTCAGCATCAAATATTTCTTCAAAATCGTGTTAACATATCTTTTTGTCTTATTCTTTTGAACAGTGCTAACCACTGCACCACCGTCCCGCCCTTGCAGCCCTCCATGTTTCTTGTAAATCAGCAAGTTTCTTGTAAGTCAGCTGCTTTACAAGTAACCAATCGGTTGTCTGCCTCTCACAGAAGGACATGTTCATTGGTCAGTGTCCAAAGGGCTGGACTCTGTGAACTCTATTGTTTCTTATAAGAGTCAAGAAACTCCCTTTCTTGCAGTTGAATATCTCAGTAACTCATACAGGTGGTCTGCTCTTGTCTCTGTTTCTACATTAAGACTCCAGGGTGAGTAACTCCTCAAGGTCTACTTTTTATTTCAATAAAATTGTGTGTTTTAAGTTTTAGAGGAATATTGGACAATATGATCAGTTCCTCTTTATTATTGCACCCACCCCAGTTGATGATCAGTGATTAGAGGCCATACTGTAAATCAGCCAATGTCTTTTTAGATTTACATAATTAATTTTTCGCATGCTAACAGCTAGTGAAGTCTCTGTATCACCACATAGTATATTTGCATTCTGTCATAATTTGAATGTGCATGGTGTTAGATCTTTGTAGGATTAAATTTTTTTACTATTTCCCAAAATACAATAATGACTTTTTCACTTGTCTTTTACTCCAGTTTCCAAGATCAACATGGAAAATCATTCGGATTGTGAATCAACTGAAAATGAAATTAAAGCAGCTCTACAAAACAATGATCAAGCCTTAGCTGCTGCAAAGATCCAGCAGTATTTGAACAAGGAGAATAACACTCCACTAAATATTGCCATCACAGGAGAGACAGGCGCTGGTAAATCCTCCTTTGTTAATGCCTTTAGAGGCATGGAGAATAGGGATGAGGGAGCCGCTCCTACTGGTTGTGTAGAAACCACCTTGGAGGTCACACCATACCCCCATCCAAACTTTCCCAATGTTACACTGTGGGATCTTCCTGGCATTGGCTCCACCAGTTTTCCAGCTGACAAGTATCTGGAGCATGTTGGATTTGAGAAGTTTGACTTCTTCATCATCATCTCAGACACTCGCTTCAGAGAAAATGATGTGAAGCTCGCTCGGGAGATTCAGAGGATGAAGAAAAAGTTCTACTTTGTTCGCTCAAAGATTGACGAAAACATACGTAATGAGGGACGAAGTCAGAGGGAGTTCAATGCGGAAAGGACTCTTGCACAAATCAGGGAAAACTGCATTCAATGTAAGTGGGTTATGTGTTCTTAGCAAACAGCATAAAAACTAACATCACAAACTTGGGATTCATATTAGACCAATTTTAATTTTAATTCTCATTTTAACGAGGTCATTAAAACCACCTTTTTTCAATGTACAATGCACAACAATGCTATGCAGTGTTTAATACGCTGGCTCCGTTTACAATGTCAAATTGATGGATCCTATTCATTTTGCTATGGAGAGCAGAATATCCGGCCGCACAGTGCATGTTGGATGACCTGTATCTGAATTTGCATAAACAAGACTAACTCTCAACTTTTTCAAATGAGCATGTCCAACGCAACTCACCACCTAATGTTAGTGTAATAATAATTATAATTTCAGATAATAGTATAGGCTACAATATAACTTGCCACTAGTAGGTACTAGTACAATATTAATTCCGTTTAGACAAAACAGCCATTTAATTTTTCTTTGTTGTTTTCATTCATTAAATTATTATGCTCTACATGGCGGATTTGTTGATGCTAAGTGCAATGCAATAGGCAAGGGCGTCACTTTGTGTTAAAAAAGTGGTGGGGACTTAAGGATTCTGATTAAGCACTTGACGATACAGCTGGCTCAAAAGAATAAGACAAAAAGATATGTTAACAAGATTTTGAAGAAATATTTGATGCTGAAATAAATGAGTGGGGGGTATTGTTTTGAGCATTAAACTCTTAATTTACTGCATTCTGGAGACAATTTCTGTACCAATTTATGGTGGAAATGTCACATTTGTTTCTTCTATATTTAAATGGGATTGTTCTCTTATTGTGCAAATACACTTTTCTCAAAGCATTTTATTTTGTTATCTAACATTTCTTATTGCAAGCTATTTTCAGAACATATTTTTAACAAATGCTTTCAAAAAGTGATGGGGATATTCTGATTCTGACTCGTCACCAGTGTCCCCAGAATAAATCACAATTATGGCTGTCAACCTTTTTTATTGTCCCAGCCAATCCAGGCTGTGATTGGTCGTTTTTTACAAAAAGTGACATTGACAAGCAGCTTTCTACTCACGGCTGCATGAAAGGCACCTGAGCTTCTCCCTGTTCGGACTCCGCTGACAGAGATTAGCAGACAGGCCAGAATGGGAACAGGAGTGCGTCACATAGGGCCCTCGCCACTTCCACTAGGTCAAGGAGTGAACTCTGGTCGGAGTCCCTCACAGCCAAATTGAGCTCCCTCATGTAGTGTATAAATAAAGCGGCCAACTTTCGGACAAACTACCCTCTCCCCAGCGAAAATAGGGTCTGACGTTACCGCTGCACTCACTGCTATAATTGATGCTGAGGAAAAGTGTGTTTTTTGCAATAACGAAACTATATCCATTTATTTAATTTAATGTTTGTTCATGAACTGAATTAGAAATTTCTAATATTTCTTTAAGACTATGAATTCAGCTATTTATGAAAAAGAGACATTAGCCTATATTTTTGTGATTGTATAATCATCATATAATTTATTCATTTTGTGACACAGGTCTTCAAAAACAAGGTTTTTTGTCTCCACAAGTCTTCCTGGTGTCCAACTTTGATCTTCACCTGTATGATTTCCATCAGTTGGAGGAAACTCTAGACAGAGATCTCCCAGCTCACAAGAGGAATGCTCTGCTGTTTGCCATGCCCAATGTCAGCCTGGAGATCATCAACAAGAAGAAAAAGGCTTTCCAGGCCCAAATCAAATACATTGCTCTTGGATCTGCAGCTGTAGCAGCTGTACCACTTCCTGGGCTTTCTATTGCTGTAGATGTAGCCCTGCTGGTTGCTGCTGTCACGCAATACGTAGTTGGGTTTGGTCTTGATATCCCTTCTCTGCAGAGACTCGCAAATGCTACACATGTGCCACTGAGCGATCTGATTGCCCCCATTGTTTCACCTCTGGCTGCAACAAAAATAACCACTGATCTTGTCATTAAGTTTTGTTGTCAATGTGCAAGCGTACCTGCATTAATGGCAGCAGAGGATGCGTGCAGATTCATTCCAATAATTGGAATCCCATTAGCAATGGCCTTCTCTTTTACCACCACCTACAGCATTCTGAAATCTTTACTCAACATGCTTGCTGATGATGCACACAGGGTGTTTAAAAGGGCCCTCAGGGTTATTTAGAACATTTAATGTTTTTACAGTACAAAAGCTTCTTGATTGGTTTTAAAGAGGAGGTATTATACTTTTCCCCCCTCTCCTTTATTGAGTTATATACCTTTTTTGTGCATGTAATAGGTTTGCAAAGTAAAAAAGCCCAAAGACAACCCCAAAGTTCCCATCTCCCACAGAAAACTCTGCTCTGAACTGCCTGAAAACAGCTCGTTTGTAGTACAGCCTTTACTTACGCTTTCTGGTGACACAAGAAAACACATCATAATGCTCGTGTAACGGAGTTAAAAATGCACTTTAATAATTCTTATTTCCAAATGTGCATCTGTGGATTTTATTTATCATTTAATGATTTTATTGAATATTTGTGAATTTTATCTCATTGAGATATTTTTATTTATATTTATTTTTGCTATTTTTTTTTTCCTGTGGAAATGTCCTTAGCTGCACACTACCCCTTTTGTACCTCCTAAGCTTCCGTAGTGCTCTTCTCCCTCAGTTGCGTCTTGCACCGCTGAGGGTAAGTCGTGTGGAAAAGTTCTGCTGGGTTTATGAATTGTTTTCTTTGGAAATTGAACCATTTACGTTAAAACTTTAAATACAAATTGTGCAATGTCAATATGGTTATGTCACGTAGCAGTTTTGTATTAGTTTGACCGTTAAAATACGTTTTATCAGTGTTTTCATTTTAACTTTCTAGCGCCAGTTTTACCACGGCAGGCGGGCCGTGTCATGTTACCTATGTAACTTGTCGTAGTTTTCAGCGTCTTGTCACTTGAGTAAACGCTGTATTTTTGTATGTTTAGGAAGCAGAGGTAATGTAAGTGGCGGCCAGGGGGCAATTGATGTGTGCATTGTGTTCTGCAGGTATGTGTTTTCCTTCTGTTTATTAATGTAACTTTTGTTGTCTGTCACCTCCCACACACACTTTTTATTCAGACCACCAGGTGTCGCTGTTAGGCTATGTTGTTTTAAGGAAACCTATGTAATTGTTGCATTTAATATTTAGTATTTTCTGAACAGTGTTAATGGCTTTCTATGAACACTATGTACACTGTGAGCAGAGTAACTCATGTGATGTTGGAGTAATGTGTTTGTAATGTATTTTGAATACATGAAGTGCTGAGTCGCGTTTTGCACCGCTGAGGGAAGCAGAAGTAATGTAAGAGGAGGCCAGGGGGCAATTGATGTGTGCATTGTGTTCTGCAGATGTGCGAGCCAATAAATCGTGGAAAAGAAGTGATCTCAAGAGTCATCCTTCACACACCCGACCACACCCGTTACACTCGCCTAGCAGCTAGTCAGACCCGCCCTCAAAAACACTGGTGGAAAAACACAGTGAACTGCAGCACAGAGTGACAAGACGTCCGCCTGCTGCCTCCCCTCTCCCTTCCAAACACTAGCTACCCTCCAGGCAGTCAATGGACATGAAGTTGTTACTGTGATGTAGAGACAGAGCTCAGTTAAAACTTTATGGATGAAAGATACTTTTGTTACAGATTAATAACTCACCACTCTGAAACTCTTGCTTTGGTCCATGTTGCTAAGCTGGTAAGGGGAACATGTACAGCTGAATCCAAAGCCGTGTTCAGCTGCCCTACTCTGCTTCTGATTGGCTAGTAGTCCTTAACTAGGAACTGCCCATGTGCAACTCCCAACAAAGATCTTGTAGAAGTGAAATGCATCACTCCATAGCTAAAACGAAGCATTTAACACACAGAGGAGCTGCAGGAATGTGCAGTATGACAAAAAATATGGTGTTTTTTGAAAATGAAACCATGTAAACCTGTTCTGGTACGAACCTGAAAATAGGCATATTATGACCCATAGGCGGAGCGGAGGGGTGGCTAATTGGGCTTAAGCCCCGAATGTTTTGTATAAAGCCCCGGATCTGTTGTTTCATTTCCCCTCCGTCTTTCTGACTGTAGCGGCAAAAGAGCAGAGCAATAGCTCTTCTACCATGGCGGAGGTAACGTATCTTTCAGCCGGTTTGCCAACCACTAATTGAACTCTTCTTCTCTGTTGTTGTGATAGGAGGCTGTTGTCTGTGTTCACTCATTCACTCAGTGAGCGAGCGTGCCAACTAGCTAACCAACTGATGTTATGGACAAAGTTTTTTACACGGAGAGGTAAACCTCACCGGCCGTTCACAGAGATAAGCAGTGTCAGACAGTGAACTGCCGACAAGTGATTCAGGTTTGTGAGTCCGCAGCTCTAACACTTCAGTAAAGTGACTGTATTGCTGGCTAGTGAGAGATTATGATATATGATAATAGTAACCAAAATTATTGTTTTCTTATATTGAGCTCTGATGTATTTTATAGGTAGAAGTTTATATGTTGGTTTATCATTTATTAAACTAGACCTGATGTGTGTGTTTTTTGGAGAGGTGCAGAAAGAGGGGGTCTCTGCATGATCAGATAAGGACACCCCTCATAATGGGTGAGGGGTAGTTTGGAATGTGGTACAAACATCTCTTCTCCAAGATATCTTATTTCAGGAACTACACTTGTAATGTGCCCAGCAACAGCATGGTGATTTGTGGAGTCAGAGGACAAACATTGGGGTCAGAGGACTTGGGCCAATCATGGACTGACCTACACTTTTGTTTTATTGTTATATGACATGACGATGTATACTAAAACACTGGGTCAGGGAGAGATAGCCAGTCAGACTTCATGAACTGATACAGCTTGTTGTTTGTCAGAGAAAGGAAGATCGACCCAGAGCTCTGTAAGCTTTATTCAGTTACTTGTAACAAAACTGATTAACTTGGACCAAAAACCTCTTCTCCTATTGCTTCATTAAAGAACAGTTTAAAAAGGGTAATTTAAAGTCTCGGTCCAACACTAGTTAGATGTAATTAGGTGATATTATCGCGCTATGTTCGATGTTTGGCTGATTCCGAGGCTTGTTTCCCTCCTGTGAAGCGCACAGTTTCAATACATTGGGCCTGAGCTTATAAATGATCATCTCAGGGCACTTTACAGCTGATCTCAGCACATTAGTGGGATAAGTGAGTATAATTGAGAAATATAGCGATAAAGATTAGAAAGATGTGAGAGAGTATGAGAAAGTATGAGGACATTTCCTCCTGATGACAAATATACCAAGTAGCCTATAGGTGCATCTACTGTAAAATAATTTAATATCGTGGAAAAATTCATTTTCTTCCATAATTAAATTTTTTTCTTATAAATATTTCATGCCTTTTCTCATTTTAATACTGAGGATTATGGTTTACAGCGCATAGAATCAAAATTCTAGTATCCCAAAGTTTATTAGAATTTCAGAATAAATTATTTATTATACAGAAATGTCAACCTGAGAAGAGCTCTCTAATCAGCTAATTAACTCAAAACACCTGCAAAAGTTTCCTTAGAGTCTTAATCTCCACCATATTCAAATTTGTTTTCAGATTTGAGATGCTCCTGTACTAATGTAACAAAAGCAATAATAGGCTAATTTAATGTCAAATCAAATAACATGTCTGAATCTCATAAGTACCAAACCCTTTTTGACTTTTAATGCACACATGAGACTAAAATTATTAGTATCAACGAGTTATGGTGGAGTTTCGGTCCCAGTTTAAAAGTGCTGCTATAAGTTTTATACTTCACCAGATGCACCTGTGTTTGCTTAGCTTGAATCCCCAAAGCTTCATAATGCTTCATCACCTCATCACTACTCGCTAGCTAATGTTAGCTATTTTGACTGTGTTTGAGGGACTACTTTGTCCCACAGATGAGTCAGCTAGGGAAAAGGAAGGACAGGCATCACAGCAAGGGACAGCAGCTGGATTAACTGCACATTGGTGATTGAGGGACTCCAGAAGAAATTTAATGTGAAAGCAGGGAGGGACAAGAGATGAAAATGTGTTTAGAAGAAAGGATGCCAGAAGTAAATGTAATATAATAAGATATGCATTTAAAATTTTTGCATCTTTATGATGATATGATAAGTTTATGATCAGTAGCGTGAATAAACAATGGTGGTGACCATAATGGAGCTGAAATTTGTAAAGTAAATTAGGGATGCAAACTAGTCCTTTTAATCTAATAGAGAGATGTTAAAAACAGTCACATCAGATAAGTTACAGTATGTCCCTTTTTAGTTGCCTGGAGTGAAAATTAGTGATCCTCAACATTTGTTGTGTTTTGGATTAACTACAGCTGTAGAACTATTAAATAAAAAATAGACTGTCTACAAGACAATTATTTTTCAAAGCAAGATTCATCTTTTTCCTAGATAGTGTTTAGATTTTTAGGCATTCTATCATCTCAAACAGCCCTAGGTTTGGGCTAAGCCCTGAATGTTTACAACGTCTGGCTCCACCTCTGATAAGACCACTTTAATACAATAAGCAATATGATCCTAAATATATGTGTAATGCAAAAGAGCTTTCGAATTATTTTAGTGAGTACATTGCATTGTATTTCTTATCATTTTTATAAATTTCTTATAAATACTGTATACAAATCATAGTTTTGTATTCTAAATGCAGTTTTGCAGTTGATCACTTCATCCAGTGGCCTTGATATCTGTGGATGTTATTTGCATGTCTCTTTATCTGTTTTAATACAGGAATGAATATTATCATATAATTATATAAAACGGTGTATAAACATTAATAATTAACTGTATAAAGCATTTTTGAGTGATGCATTGCCATTATTAGGTGCTGTATAAAACACATCTTGGTAATCAAGGTGCACATTTCAGTATTTTGTGCAAATCAGCATTGTTGTCCTGAATGTTTTAATCTTTTATAAAATCTTATCTCAAACATTAAAAATGGTGTACAAAATGCATTTTCTTTCAACTGTATATCTTTCGGTGAAGCGTAACCATAAAAATACTGACTCCTCACAATTACACAACCTCTAGAACTGAATACTTTTCTCAGGCAGTACAAACTGCCGTGTAACAGGTGTGTTCCACATTTCAAGCCATTTTCTATAAAGGTTGAAGTCAACACATCACACTTGGCGCACCGTTCTTTAGGCTCACAACATCAACTGTTTCCAAAAGTTTTATAAATAGTATTTGTAAGTGCTGTAGCCTATAAAAACACATCTTTGTAATCAAGCTGCACATTTCAGTACTTTATGCAAACATTTTCATCATGCTATTTACACAAATGAAAGACAGAATAGTATTATTCTTTATTGATTGTTTGATTAATTACAGTTCTTAACCAGCACAGATGTATTGTGTCTTGTTAAAATTTTTCACTCCATTGTTATTTTACACGCGTACAGGCACACAGTCCACTGAGAACCCATACACACGCAGTTGTTGGGGAAAGATGATAAAGTACAATATAGTCGAGAACCTACAAGTAGTCCGGAGCTCTATGCCTTGCTGAAGGATTTCTCGGCAGGAGGTGAACTGGAACCTCTGCAGCTACCAGTACACAGTCTGTACTGACTGGACAATGCTAGACTTGAACCGGAGAGGCAAGTCCCCGCAGATGAGTGACTGCCCACAATACAGATATTAATTGTAATGTTTATCATCATTCTTATCACTACTGTATAACTATTTTTATTAATAAACATTTTTACTTACTTACTTTAGTATGTTGATAGTATGCTATCCACTGCACCAAGTAATGCATTCTAAATCAAGGTGAGGTTCTACACCTGCACATTCTCCAGTGGACACAACCAATATTATATCCACGTCTATTTACATGTGTGGCCGACAGAATACTAGAAACACTGCCAGTTTTGTTTTATTTTATTTATTATCTTCACTGGTTGTATTAGAATGATTCTCTCTCTGACTTGATAATAAATAAATAATTCTAAAAAAAATAAAAAGAATAAACAATCAGTTGTTAGGGACAAAGGTTTATTGTAACCCTACAAAAGACACAGGGTGAGAGAAACAAAACAAAAATAAATTAATAGACATGAAGAATAAAAGATTCTCATTCTTATACAAGTCTCAGAACTACCCATCATACACAGACCACAGTTTAATTATTCATATTTTAATATAACATTTTGTAGTAATGCAATAGTGTGTACATACAAAATATAGCAAACTAAATAAGGCAAATAAATAGAGGTACAATTTACAGGAAAATGCAACATTCCTCAATGTTTTAATCTTTTTTTAAATCTTATGTCAAACATCAGGAATGGTGTACAAAATGCATTTTTTTTCAACTGTACATTTTTCGGTGGAGGATACTTTTTTCCAACCATAAAAATACTGACTCCTCACAATTACACAACCTCTACCTCACAACCTTTTTTTGCAAACCAAAGCAGGTGACGCAGACAGGTGAGGATTTAAAACTACACTCCTGTTAAGTACGAGTGTCACCTCTGTGTCCGTGTCCTCACAAATTCCGTCTCTGCCATCCAACAGACTGTTAATGTGTTTCCAGCGGCCAAGCCGGAGTTCCCACCCTCACTTGCCCCTTTTCTCTCTTTCTTCTTCACGCCATCTTTTATCACTCTTTTGTTGCACCCTTCTCATTTCTAAAGTAATCTAAGCCCTCAAAATGGTGCTGCAAATGGAAATGTCCCATAATAAAATAAGAAATAGTGGTACAGTAGGAGTCCATTTCTGGCCCCCAAGGTACAATCTACATTAATGTACCCCATTGGGCTTATTATTGGACCTCAAGGTACATATATGTTCCTTTTTGAGGGTCAAAAAGGAACATATATGTTCCGAGTGTGTGCCAAGCCCCAGTGACAAGCCATTGTACCCCTAAAGGTACAATCATGTACTTTACTTTCTGAGAGTGAACGAGCTACTAATTTCATTCCTCTGATTTCCATCTGTACACTCCAAAATCAGCCAGTCAATGGCCAAATAAACATCCAAACATGTATCAACATAACCATGTAATAATACTCAATGTTGCAGTACCCCTCAGTAAATAGTCTGCACTACTACACGGGTTAAAGCTCTGGATTAAGAGTTTAAAGGGTCTGCCAAAGTCTGATATACTAACTCTGATTAACTGGAAAGACAAAGGAGCAGAGGTTAGGAAATAGAATAGCTCAAATATACATGAGATGCTGGTTAAAGAATAGGCAATCATATGTCATTTAATCTATTTGGTTTACTGTTTAATCTCTCAAGTGTGGGACATGGGAACTCTAAGACCCTCTCTGCACTAACATCGCCTTTTCAACCTCTTATCAGCTTCTCTTCTGCTTCAGACGGAGTAAAAATTAAAGGAATAAACTCCTGGTAGGATCAGGTGTCTCTGTGACATGACCTATTGTGGTTTAGGACTAGAGGGAGTGGGATTGTGTCTGTACAGGTGAACCTCACCGATGACATGCCAGCCACACTTAAGTTCACCTGCTGGACTTAATGTTAGGAGACTTTGGTGAGTTCTTCTAGTTCTGCTTCGAGCTGCTTGTGATGTCAGGTATAATTTTTGGAAAGCCACGAGCAATAAAACACAACAATAGGAATGCATGTGTGAAAACAGGGCCAGAGGCACTTAAAGGCAAAAACGAAAATGCGTACAAGAGCAGCTGAGAAAATGAAGGAACAAACAGTAACTGGTATGGCCATTACTACTACAGAGATCATCATGACATACAATAGTGGGTGTGTCAGTTTGTCCAGAAACACTGTCAATTACATAAACACTGACATTGGGAACTGTCTTTGTCTTGGGTTTGTAACAGTAATAATAATAATAATAATAATCTTTATTTGTAGAGCACTTTTCAAAAACAAGTTACAGAGTGCTTTAACAAGTGTAAAGACAATAATACCCAAGAGACAATAATACAAAAACAATACAAGATAAAAGCATGAAAACACTGAAAAGACTAAAATACACGTTTAAAATAAATATAAAATTATAATACAAATAAGATCGGGAAAGGCTCTCCTATAAAAGTATGTTTTAAGAAGGGACTTAAAAGAGTTCACTGACTCAGCTGACATGATTTCCTCGGGCAGGCTGTTCCAGAGCCTCGGGGCCCTGACAGCAAATGCTCTGTCCCCTTTAGTTTTCAGTCGAGACTCTGGAACAGACAACAGTTTTAAAGTCAATTCTAAAACACACTGGGAGCCAGTGTAGTGAAGCTAAAATAGGGGTAATGTGGTCATATTTCTTTGTTCTGGTTAAAAGCCTGGCAGCTGAGTTCTGGACAGTCTGGAGTCGATCAATAGATTTTTGGGTTAAACAGGTGAAAAGGCTGTTGCAATAATCCAGGCGTGATGAGATGAAGGTGTGTAAAATGGTCTCGGTGTCCTTAAAAGTTAACATAGATCGAATTTTTGCTATATTTCTAAGTTGATAAAAACATGATTGAACAAGCTTTGTGGTGTGCTGCTCGAAATTTAAATTACTATCAAACCAAACACCAAGGTTCTTTGCCACAGGCTTAATGTGATTTACTAGGGAACCAGCAGATGGCAGTTGATGATTTGCCATCTGCTGAGACCCGATGACCAGGATTTCTGTTTTGTCTGAGTTCAGCTGGAGGAAATTATTTGACATCCATTTTTTAACTTCACAAAGGCAGTTGTTAAGTGAACTCAGCATACCAGGGTCTGTGGATCTGACGGGCAAGTATATTTGTGTGTCATCAGCATAAATATGA
>NW_025741722.1:0-17722 GCF_021292245.1 Micropterus dolomieu
GGTTACGGTCGCAGTCTGAAGCGGCTTTGATTTGGATCACACTACCTTGTTTCTTACGACCTGCCCTTCTCTGCTTCTGATTGGCTAGTAGTCCTTACTTAAGTAAGATGCATCACTCTGTAGCTCAAGAGCGGAGCGTAGAACACATAGGGTGAAAAGTGGAGCTGCAGCAATGTGCAGTATGAGAAAAATATGGTGTTTTTTGAAATTTAAACCATGTAAACCTGTTCTGGTACAACCCCTAATTAAGATTTTGAACCTGAAAATGAGCATATTACCACATCTTTAAGCATCGTAGAATTATTGCTGTGCACTGGGGTCACTAGCAACAAATTGTGTATCCAAGAACCCTTAAGTACGAGTAGATTAGTCATGGAAAATCAGAACTGTGCGAGTTTTCCATCTGTATCAAGCAGCAAAAAAGTTAACGTGGTTGAGTTAATTTGACTTGCTTGACATTGCATTGTTCTGCGATGTGACTATTGCACATGGGCACATTGCGATGACGATGTTGAAACGATATATTGTGCAATATATACATATATATATACCAGGCCGATGGCTAGTGAGTGTCAAAACCACTGTCCAGGATGAAACGACAAAGATCCAGGAGTACATCAGGAAGATGACCCCCAAAGATGAAGGGCTTAGTGAATACCTCAGACAGCAAAAACACGAGGGTGAGGACAAGGAAGATGAAGAACCTTCATGGAGAGACAAGCCGCTGCACGGCATGTACCACAGACAAATAGAAGAAGTGGCTGATATCAAGAAATCCTACCAGTGGCTGGACAAGGCTGGACTAAAAGACAGCACAGAAGCACTAATCATGGCGGCACAAGAACAGAACTCAGTACAAGATCAATAGAGGCTGGGGTCTACCACACCAGGCAGGACCCCAGGTGCAGACTGTGCAAGGATGTCCCTGAGACAGTACAGGACATAACAGCAGGGTGTAAGATGCAGGTAAGAGGTGCGTACATGGAACGCCATAACCAGGTAGCTGGCATAGTGTACGGGAACATCTGCCATGAATATGGGCTGGAAGTCCCAAGGTCAAAATGGAAGACACCTCCTAAGGTAGTTGAGAATGATCGAGCTAAGATCCTGTGGGACTTCAAGCTCCAGACTGACAAACTGGTGATGGCTAACCAACCAGACATTGTGTTGATCAACAAACAGCAGAAGAAGGCAGTAGTGATAGATGTGGCAATCCCAAGCGACAGCAACACCAAGAAGAAGGAACACGAGAAGCTTGAGAAATACCAAGATGAGAGTGGTAATCGGAGCACCGGGGGCCATGACCCAGATATCAGAAGCCTCTGTCCAGAAGAGTGCAGTCCTAGGAGATAAGAAACTGCGCAGAACCCTCAACTCCCAGGCCTCTGGTAGAGGACCAGACAATAAAAATATGGTTAACATGCATCCAGGGAATGCTGCCATCACATACATACCATACATGAGGGAAATAAAACACTAATGTGGAGTCATGCTCGCCTGAGTCCAGCTGACATCTTCTACAGTCTACAGTGAGAATTGGACTTCTCTGACAAGCACTTGGCTGCAACTGCTAAGCTTAAAATGGCACAATAGAGCGACAATTCAATGTCTGGGGCTTAGAGAGAAAACAGCATGCACATTATTTTTGTGTACATGTTCAATTATAGGTATTAGTGTGTGATGGAGGAAACCATTTCATTTCATTTGAAAGGAGTGCCCTTTGGCAAAATAGTTTGAAGAAGAGGGGGAGAAGAGACAACAGAGACGCAAGGACTCAGAGGAGGGGTGAGGGAGGGAAAGGAGAGAGCAAGAAGCAAAACCTATAAGAAAAAAATTAGATTGTGAAGGAGGGGAGGGAGGAAGGACAAAACAGAGAGAGAGAGGGGATTATTTAACGTTTTGAGGAATAAATCTGTATTGTGTAAATCTGGCACAGAGAGGGAGGGAAGAGAGAGGCAGAGGGAGAGAGGAGGTTTATAGCAACAGCAGGCAAGCAAAGAAGAGCGAGAGAGACAAAAAAGACCATATAAGTGTTTAATTTATTTTATTTTTTCAAATGTTTTTGTTTTGAATTATTTCTTAAAAATGCTTCAAAAATACCACGAGAACAAGATGTAATCTGGAGCTGAAATAGATACCGGTGAGTAAAAGAGTGTGTGTGTGTGTGTGTGTGTGTGTGTGTGTGTATCTAAGGGAGTGAGACATCAAGTGTGTGAGTTGATTAGACGGTTGAGTATCATCTGATCTGTTACAGTGATTGTTGTCATATGAGAACATGTACGTTACACACACATTTGATATATTTAGTTGTGATCTTGTGCAGAACGTACAGTGTCTAAAGTGAACCTAGTTCCACCCAGCTGAGGTGTGTGAGTGTTCACAGGAGCGACTGACTTGTTAGAGATCCAAGCAGCGAATCTGCTGGAACCCTATTGTTTTTGTTTTCATTCTTCTTCTTCTGCTGTCTATCTATCTTTCTTTCTTTCTTCATTCTTTCTCTCTGCTAAAAGTGTTTGGGCAGCAAAAACTGCCAGACAAAAACTCACCAAAATTGGCAGGTCTGTTGCAAATTCCAGCAAAGCTCAAGCAAAAAATATGTCACACACAGACTTCATAGTGGCGCTATAACAATCAACTTTATGTTTTTGCAATTATCTCAAAAACGGCCTTGTTCAGAAACAAACTTCTTTCATCATTTAAATCTCTGGATTCATCTGCATCTTTGCTTCAATGTTGTTTTGCTCTAAAAAAGTCAAATTGTGCGACTTTTTATCTCTTTTCTCTTAAACCTATTTGCGAACTTGTCCCAGACGGTTTGGCCAATCAACCTTAGACTTTAAACAGACATAAATGCCTGTAAATCAAAATTGGCTTAAGATACTGTAACCAACTTGAAGCACCTGTTCAGATGCTGGGCCTGAGCTTCGCTGAGCAGTCTTGGGATATTCTTCCAGGGGGCACTACACATGCAAAAAGTTTACCTCGTAATTCACTGTATGGATTCGTACAAATTTGGTTTGTACAGTCTAGCACATCTACTGATATGTGACAAATGTTTGCCTCACTGCAACCTATGGTGAATTCAGAAGGCAGTCACTCTATATTTTTCAGAATATGCTAAATCAGTTAACATCTGTATTTCTACAAGTCTTCGTTCAAACGCTACCAAAATTGACACAGACATTCTCTAGATGACCCATATCAAGTGTTTCAAACGGTGAGTCTGCAGTGATATTCAATATCTTGCTGTAACTTGTACAGTATGCAAAACATATTCTTTTTTGTTAAGTGTTGGATCAATTGCAACCAAAATAATAGACAACACAAAACCAGCAGAAAGATGTGTGATTTTTTTCAGAATTTTATTACCAACAAACAGACAAAAATATCCGGGTGAGGAACATGTGATTTCAAGGCCTCAACTTGTGAGAAGTTGGGTGGAAAGAAGCCCTCACCAGTAACTCAGTCAGTTAGTCACCTACTCTAGGGATCTGAAGTTCCAGGGGTTATATCAGAATCAGAATCAGAATCAGTTTTATTTCCAGGTATGTGTACACATACGAGGAATGTGACTCAGGATTGTACATTGCTCACGATGTGCATACTTATACAATAATAAAATAACAATATACCGTAATTTCCGAACTATTGAGCGCACCTGAATATAAGCCGCACCCACTGAATTTTTAAAAAAATATTATTTTGAACATAAAGAAGCCGCACATGTCTATAAGCCGCAGGTGCCTACCGGTACATTGAAACAAATGAACTGTACACAGGCTTTAACGAAACACGGCTTGTAACAAAAATAAATAGGCTTTAATGAAACACGGCTTGTAACAAAAAATCAAGCAGTAAAAAGTAGCCTACCAAGAAAGTCATTGGTCACTATCTTCCTCCTCCTGTGCACTGAAACCACTGAAGTCATCTCCTTCGGTGTCGGAGTTGAATAGCCTCAGAATTGCTTCATCCGATATTGGATCATTTTCATTGTCGCTCTCGTAACTTTCATCCAGAGGCAAATCCCCCACTGAGCCCTCTTCAACACGCAGCAGTCCAGCCTTTCGAAACCCGTTGATGATAGTGGATTTTTTGACAATGCTCCACGCTGTCAGGACCCACTCGCAGACTTGACCATAAGTTGCTCTTTGCATGTTTTAGTGAAGGATTTCTCCCCACTGACCACGGAGCGCCACCTTAAATGCATGATTGACACTGATGTCGAGTGGCTGCAAGTACTTTGTTGTGCCCCCAGGAATCACTTCATTTCATTCATGGTCTAATGGAAGCTTCATGCCGCCAAAAAACTGAGCACGGCACAGAATGTGTTTTTTGAAAGTGGGAAAAATCAGAGCGGGAAAAATCCACATATTAGCCGCGTCATTGTTTAAGCCGCAAGGTTCAAAGCGTGGGAAAAAAGTTGCGGCTTATAGTCCGGAAATTACTGTAATAAAAAAAAATCAGACACAAACTACAGAGTAGACAACACTAATATACACACTATGAACAAAACAATATAGACATATTGACAAATAGTGCAGTAATCAGAGTGCAAAGGATGCAGGAAAAAATACATAAGACCTGTGACCTTATGACCTGAGGGAGGTGTATTGGTATACAGTATATACAATATGACATAGTATGAACAGCACTGAAATAGAGAATGGTGAATAAATAAATAATAAGTGGAAACCAGTAAACAGGTGCTGATTAGAGACAGAGTTACTGGGTTATTGCACAGGAATTGTTCCTGACACTGTGAGTCAGAAATGAGCTGTTCATCAGAGTGATGGCTTGTGGGAGGAAACTGCTTCTGAGTCTGTTGGTTTTGGCGTACAGTGCTCTGTAGCGCCTACCAGAGGGGAGGAGCTGAAACAGGTTGTGTCCCGGGTGAGATGGATCTGCAGTGATGTTTCCTGCCCGTTTCCTGACTCTGGAAGTCCTGAATGGAGGGCAGGTTGGC
Source organism: Micropterus dolomieu (assembly GCF_021292245.1). Taxonomy (NCBI): domain Eukaryota; kingdom Metazoa; phylum Chordata; class Actinopteri; order Centrarchiformes; family Centrarchidae; genus Micropterus; species Micropterus dolomieu. The sequence goes on from NW_025741722.1 coordinate 4,964, forward strand.
ACCGATGATTTTTTCTGCAGTCCTGACTGTCCGTTGTAGTCTACTCCTGTCCTCCAAACCAGACAGTGACGGAGGTGCAGAGAACAGACTGGATGATGGCTGTGTAGAACTGGATCAGCAGCTCCTTAGGCAGGTTGAGCTTCCTGAGCTGACGCAGGAAGTGCATCCTCTGCTGGGCCTTCTTGATGATGGTGTCAGTGTTGGGGTCCCACTTCAGGTCCTGGGATATAGTGGATCCCAGAAACCTGAAGGATTCCACAGCAGACACAGGGCTGTTGAGTATGGTTATGGGGGGCAGAGTGGGGGGGCTCCTCCTCAAGTCCACGGTCATCTCCGCAGTTTTGAGCGTGTTAAGCTCTAGGTTGTTCTGACCGCACCAGAGAGCCAGCTGATCAACCTCCCGTCTGTAGGCCAACTTTTCACCATCCCGGATGAGGCCGATGACCGTTGTGTCGTCAGTGAACTTCAGGAGTTTGACAGATGGGTCCCCTGAGGTGCAGTCGTTGGTGTAGAGGGAGAAGAGCAGTGGGGAGAGCACACACCCCTGGGGGGCGCCAGTGCTGATAGTCCGGGTGCTGGATGTGATGTTTCCAAGCCTCACCTGCTGACTCCTGTCAGTCAGGAAGTCTGTGATCCACTGACAGGTGGAGGCTGGCACAGTGAGCTGGGTGAGTTTGGTGCTGAGGATGTTGATGATGGTGTTGAACGCCGAGCTGAAGTCCACGAAAAGGATCCTAGCATATGTCCCTGGAGAGTCGAGGAGTATCTCTATGTGACCAAGTCTTTCTGATTTTATTTGGATCTTGTGATACTTTCTTCTTATTTTTCTTATTTACTTTATTCGTTCTTGTTTTAAAACTTCTCAGAAACAAAATGTTTACGTGAGTGTTTTCTCTTGTTGTTTTTGTGTGGCTCTTAAGGACAGCATTTGCAATAACCTGACTCGTAGCCAGAGAGGAGAAAAGAACATTTATTTTATTGAAGTAACATGGTGACATAGGGCCTACATAGAAAGGAGAAAAAAGCTACTTAAAATTGTCTCCTATTGTTAGGACAGTAGATAGGATCAAATCTATCTCAGCTTAAATCACATCCTAATGATCGACGCTCAGGTATGACCCAGAGAATGCAAACTCGGGTGGACTGACTGCGTTGCTGGTGTGTGAGCCTCTGACTCTGACATGCAGTAACACCTGGTTGTGAGATGTGTTGTAGAGGAAGGCGGGGGTGATGAGAGCCAGTTTGGATTTTATGTATGCTTTTTCTTAACTGTGGCTAAACTTTCTTATAGGCTAGTAAATAATAATGACCATAAAACTCAGTAACAAACTGTTTCAAATGCGCAAGAGATTATTTTTTGTTCTTGATTTAAACTCTTGGGATTATGCGTGAGAAAACAAAACTGATGGCTCTCACAGAGATGTGGCAGTCATATGTGGGAGTTGCTTTCATATTGACTGGGGATTTGCGCTCTGTAAATCTTAAGAACAATGATTGAAGTAACATGCGGGTTGTCAGAGAGGAGAGAAAAAAACACTTATTTTAGTCCTAAAGTTAATGTGGATGCTACATTTATGTCTGCTGGACAATTCCTCTTTTGATGAAGAGGCCTGCATAACGTGTGTGTATGTGTATGTGTGTGTGTGTGTGTGTGTGTGTGACTGACATGCAATAACTCCTATGTGAAAAAGTGGTATTCGAGGTCCCTCCCATAGAGGAAGGATGTGGCGGTGAGAGGTGTCATGGGTTTTATTTTCTTCAACCGTGGTTAAACTGTCTTGTAAATAATAAAGACAATTAAGCTTTCTCAGTGAGTGAATTAACCTACGGCGCTATCAGAGAGGAGAAAAAGAGCATTTATTTTATTGAAGTAACATGTTGACTTACATAGAAAGGAGAAAAAACTACTTAAACTTTCTCCTGTTAGTATAGTAGATAGGAGTCAGTCGCAGCTGGGGGTGCTGAGAGAAAGTCAGCCTATATAATGACGCAATAATAAATGCTGTCCTACATTAATACTTTTTGTTTTGTTGGCAAACGTGAACACTTAGTGTTGAAGCAGCCAAAGCAATTAAAAACACTGAACTACAACTATAAACTACAAAGAGAGAATGAAGGATGGATGCGGGTAAGAGATAGGCTATGATCCACATCCAGGTTATTAGAACATTAGATTATTATAAGAAAGGACAGTGAGGATACAACTCTGCTACTTCATACAGAGTAGTGTATTTGATGTACCGAAGCGCATTCACGCCGTGGACGTTCACATGAGACAGCTGTCAGTCTGTTTGTCACTTGTTACTACACTCCATGATAAACCACATAATTATACAATGTTACAATCACACTCATAACCATGTTGGCCTACTCCTATCCAATGTTTTTCTATTTAATGATTTTAGCCTAAGAACCTTAAACTATGTAGAAAGCCAAATACGGCTGAATTGGCAAATATGCATCAGTTCAATAACTTTAATTCTTAAAACTGCTGAATTAATGGGTGATGGTAAATATTTCGAAGAGCAGATAGGATAGGATAAAAAGAAAACCGGCCAATATTGTAAACATCAAAGCAACCACAGAAATGACACACAGGGGGGAGAGAGAGAGAGAGAGAGAGAGAGAGAGAGAGAGAGAGAGCGAGAGAGAGAGCGCAGATGGACTGCAACAATGTGCGAATGCGGGTGAGCTCACTTTTTATTTTCCCGGGATTGGATGATTCTTACTGCTGAATCATTAATAGCTGCAATCGTGTAGGCCTGGGACTAAATGTGAAAGTATCTGGCATTGTTTGTCTTATTATTAGGCTATTATTATTATTATTATTATTATATTTAACAATTTTGCTACAATTATGCTTCACACAACAGCTGAGTATCGATCTGAGCTTTCTTTTCTCCATGAGATGGAAGAACTGTGAAAGTTGCGTGGCGCTGCGGATAGCCCCTAGCTGCAGTAGTGCTTGCATCATGTGTAAAATCCATCCAGCCAGAGGGAACAATCACGAACTGTTCACAGCAGTACCCTGCCCTGTGTGTGTACCTACTCCTTGTGATCGGCCATGTGATTGGTTAATACACATCTTGTTTTGATTTGATTAACTAAAAAATCTAACATAATCAAACCTGCACAGTCTACTCTTCTCATAGTCAAACCCTTAATATTTCAGCAGGCTATGAATATTTTAATGATCTGTTGCCTGCAGTTAAACCATAGCCCATAGAAAAAGCAGAGGGTGACATCTATCTCAGCTTAAATCACATCCTAATGTCCGACGCTCAGGTGTTGCAGGATAAAACCGGAAAAAAGACTTTGGCTCAGAGTTACGCACAGCTGTCACAGATAGTGAATGCAAACTCTGTTTTATCATCAATCCATTTTAACTTCTGTTTTTTATGACGTATTTTGTTTACTAGCTAATAATTAAGATGCATGTGTTTTGCATGCATCTTAATTATTAGATCGATCTAAGAAAGTAACACAGAAGATGACAATACAGTAAGTAGAAATAAATATTATTACAATAGGTGACAGCAACTAACGCCACTTCCCTAGCAAAGATTGTGATCTATAAAAAACAAAGTCTTGAAGACATTGAAAATGTGCGTCTCTGAATCATGTGTACGCACATAAAGAGGAGAAATGAGAAACAGCACCTCACATGGCAGAAGGATGAAACTGTTTGAAGTGAATAGTCCTACAACTGTGTAAAATATATCGAAATATTACCTCTGAGTAGGATAGGCTTAAAGCCTTTCTAAATAATCAGATACTTGCTTGATTGATTTTCCATTAAGTTCGCTATAAAAAAAACACAATTTAAGATGATTTGCGGTGCACAAAAAGAACCATGACTGAGGATAATAAACACAAGCGGAGATTCTGTTTCTGCATAAGAACACCTCAAATGTGTTGGAACATTTACACAATTGAATTTGCTCAGAGATAACTGTTGTTGTGATTTGGCGCTATATAAATAAAACTGAATTGAATTGAATTGAATTAATAGGTTTGCAAAGTGAAAAAGCCCAAAGTCCAGCCCAAAGGGAGTTCCCATCTCCCACAGAAAACTCTGCTCTGAACTGCCTGAAAACAGCTCGTTTGTAGTCCAGCTGCTTCCCTTTCATCCCTGTGACGTCACAGGGATGAAAGCTTAATGCACCTCATATAACGCTCGCCAAGCGGGCTACTCTGACACGCCCTCAGAAACAGTGAGCTGCAGCACACAGCTCTCCTCTCCCTTCCAAACACTAGCTACCCTCCAGGCAGTCAGTGGACATAAAGTTGTTGATAAAGATGTAGAGACAGAGCTCAGTTAAAACTTTATGGATGAAAGATCCTTTTGTTACAGATTAATAACTCACCACTCTGAAACTTTTGCACCAGTCCATGTTGCCAAGCTGGTCAGTAACATGTAGCCTACAGCTGAATCGAAGCTGTTTACTGTCTTTTCGCTGACCCGTCCATCTCTGCTTCTGATTGGCTATTAGTCCTTAACTAGGAACTGCGCATGTGCAACTCCCAACAAAGATCATTTAGAGACAAGATGTATCACTCCATAGCTAAAACGAAGCCTTCAACACAGGATGAAAAAGGAGCTGCAGCAATGTATGAAAATAATATGGTGTTGAAAATTAAGCCATGTAAACCTGTTCTGGTACAACTCCTAAATAGGATTTTGAACCTGAAAATGAGCATAATACCACCTCTTTCAATAATCTTCAACAGTTATTTAGTAGTTCTTATGATGTAAAATAATGAGACAAAAATAAATCATGTCAGAACTTTTTCCATCTTTATGTGACCTATAATGTGAACAATTCAATAGAAAAAAAAAATGAAATCTTCGAGGGGGAAAAATTAAAAGTAAAAACCATATAACCTAATAACCCGGTTGCATAAGTGTGCACACCCTCTTCTTATAAATGGGGATGTGGCTGTTTTCAGAATTAACCAATCACATTCAAACTCAGGTTAACTAGAAGTCATTACACACCTGCCATCATTTAAAGTGACACTGATTAATCACAAATAAAGCTCAGCTGTTCTAGTAGGATTTTCCTGATATTTTCTCAGTTGCATCTCCGAGCAAAAGCCATGGTCCGCAGAGAGCTTCCAACGCATCAGAGAGATATCATTGTTGAAAGACATAAGTCAGGAGACGAGTACAAAAGAATTTCCAAAGCATTAGATATACCATGGAACACAGTTAGTGATGTGTCCGTCCGTATCGAGGCTTCGAAGCGTGTCGAGTAATACAGGATACTTTTTGTGAAGCGCGTATCGAGGCTTGTGTTGAAGACGTATGTGGTGACGTTCGAAGCCTCGCGAGCCGGCCGTACATGACCGATTCAGGAGATGGTTTGCGGGTTTGGCGTGCGATTCGAGAGGAGCAGCAAAATGCAACGGACCCTCCTCACCATTTTGCGGACTCTTGAACTTGAACACAATTAGATTTTATCTACAGCTCATTTTAAATGACTGAAAAAGTTTATCAACTTATGTCAGAATTGCTTTGATCAAATAACTTCAAAAATTGTGATGAAACAGGAAAAGAAAGTGTTGACATTTTGTGGCGTTGGTAAGAATTAAACTCTTACCCCATATTACCCTAATAATAATTTTCTAAAGCAGGTAAAATAATCTCCAAAAAAGAAACCGCCTGAAGCCCAGCACTGTGGAAGGGTTATTTTTAAATAAAGATAAAAATGTTGTCTCTATTATCTAAAGCCACAAACCAAGTTATCATAACCCTCTCCCTTGTTTCCACTTTCGTTCTGACTCTGTCATTGTATCATAAAGACAGACGCCTTATTAAAAAGCTAATTAGTCATGTATTGGCATCACAAACATCATTCATTAATTTCAGTTCAAAGCTTCACACACCATAGCCGTGTTCCCGTTATAATCACTGTGCCTGTTTTACATTTATTGTCCACTTGATGGCACAGTAGAGCAAATGAAGCACCGTGAAGCTTCGGCCCATGAGTGAACCAACTGGATGGAAAGCTTCAATGCTTCATGAAGCTTTATCTTGCCATCACTAAACACAGTGAAGAGAGTCATCATCAAGTGGAGAAAATATGGCAGAACTGGACATCCCTCCAAAATTGATGAATAGACGAAAAGAAAACTGGTCAGGGAGGCTTCCACGAGGCCTACAGCAACATTACAGGAAGTGCAGGAATTTCTGGCAAGTACTGGCTGTGTGGTACATGTGACAACTATCTCCCGTATTCTTCATATGAATGGGCTATGGGGTAGGGTGGCAAGACGGAAGCCTTTTCTTACAAAGAAAAACATCCAAGCAGGGCTGAAGTTTGCAAAAACAAACATCAAGTCCCCCAAAAGCATTTGGGAAAATGTGTTATGGTCTGATGAAACAAAGTTAGAACGTTTTGGCCATAATTCCAAAAGGTATGTTTGGCGCAAAAACAACACTGCACATCACCCAAGGAACAGCATACCCACAGTGAAGGATGGTGGTGGCAGCATCATGCTTTGGGGCTGTTTTTCTTCAGCTGGAACCGGGGCCTTAGTCAGGGTGCAGGGAATTATGAACAGTTCCAAATACCAGGCAATTTTGGCACAAAACCATCCGGCATCGGTTAGAAAGCTGAAGATGAAGAGGAAGTTCACCTTTCAGCATGACAACGACCCAAAGCACACATCCAAATCCACAAAAGCATGGTTTCACCAGAAGAAGATTAATGTTTTGAAATGGCCCAGCCAGAGCCCAGACCTGAATCCAATTGAACATCTGTGGGGTGATCTGAAGAGGGCTGTGCACAGGCGACGTCCTCGCAATCTGACAGATTTGGAGCGCTTTTGCAAAGAAGAGTGGGCAAATATTGCCACGTCAAGATGTGCCATGCTAATAGACTCCTACCCAAAACGACTGACAGGTTATTAGAGGGGTTTTATTTTTCATTTTTCCCCCTCAAAGATTTCAGTTTGTTTTTCAATTGAATTGTTCACATTATAGGTCACATTAAAGGTGGAAAAAGTTCTGACAGGATTTATCTTTGTCTCAGTATTTTACATCATAAGAACCTGACATTTTTACAGGGGTGTGTAGACTTGTTCTATCCACTGTATTCTTTCCACAAATAGCCAAAACTAAATTCATCTTGAATTTATTATTGTTACTCTCACTGATTGCATCCTGGTTGTTTAGTCATTATTGTTTTTATTTCTTTGACATATTTAACCCACTTTGTATTCACTGTAGTTGTAATAAATCTTCTCTTAATCACAGGAATTTGTGTACACTGTTTAGCTCCAGGCCACTGGACGGAGGATTCACCCTTTGATTTGAGACTGACTGATTGATTAAACTGACTGATTTAAAATAATTGAGCAATTACTAACTAATGATCACTAGTTACAATTGCGTAATTATTAAGCTACACCCAAGGAGTCCTAAAAGGCCTGGGCGGACAGCAAATTTTATGTGGTGCCCCAAACGAGTGCTTATGATATAATATTTCCAAATATTATGATTAATAACGTCATTAAGAAAGAGTAGGTTCACTACACCAGTATACCATATGCAGTAGTTCTCCTAAGCTTGAATGGCAATTTAGAGATAATTGCTGTTGCTTGGCATATTCAACTCTTGCATGTACTGCGACTCCTCCATAACATTGCAATATCCAGAAAGAGAATATCCAGAATATCGACTGGGCATTGGACGAGAATGGTTTCCAAGTTTGCAATGGTGAGTCCAATTGCAACGTGTGATTGTATTTCTGCCTCTCTGAATCAGTCCACTCCTTTGGTCCAGCTGTGTGCTGTTGACTAGCCTCCTCATGCAGTCCAGCAGTTGGTAATAGGTCGTTGACCGTGACCAGTCCTTATTTTGCTGTGGTTTGCTCTGAACTGCAGGATTGTACTCCTTTGCCATTGGATTTAATATGTTTGCAGTTTGATTATTTCTTTTCTTTGTCCAGGTAGGAATTCATTGTATTGGATGTTAAAGAACTTTGAAAGTCAGCATCCTGTAAAATGGCTAATTTAGCAGTAGATGCAGCTAGCATTGCTTCCAGCTCATTTTGCTCGATTCTTCTACTTAACTGTAGCTGTTGCTCTTCCAAAGCATGATTTTCCTTTAAAGATGCTAAACGAGCAAGCTTCTGTTTTGATTCTCTGTTTTGGTCCGACACTTCACCCCTTTGCTGCAGAACCAGCACGTGCTGGTCCGCACCAACAACAAGGATGCAGCAGCCTACATAAACCGCCAACGCGGGGTGCGCTCGGCACTAGCCCAGATCTGGCTCAGGTTTGGCATGTGGTTTTCACTAAGCTGGCGAGACAACCCCCCGCTGGGAGTGAACACCTTCGCGCACCCCCTGTGGCCTCCTCAGCTGTTGTAGCTTTTCCGCTGGTTCGGCTGATCCCATGCCTCTTGAATTGCCTGCAGTTTTAAACCTTGGCGGTCATCCTGGTAGCCCCTGAGCGCACGAGCACGTTCTGGAGTAATCTGCTTGTGAGCGGCGGCTCCTAGAGGGGTAGGCATACGAAATAGAATGATACATGTGTAACTATGATTATAGGGGCAGCCCTCTAAGCAGTGGGCCTAACTGGGCCTTGGGCATAGACAAAATTTATCAGTGTCGTGCAGGCACGTAGGGGTTAAACCCAATAGCGACAGCCTAAGAGGGCTGCGCCTATACTCATAGAGTCTGGATTTACAATACATAACTATCAATCCCGGTAAATTACACAGACCCGGCAGGCTTTTAAGCAGGTGGTGGTCGTCACTGTCGCCATTTGATTGGCCCGTAGAGCATGCCGCACCAATCGAGGGCATGGTCACTGGAAACCCAGGAAGTAGGCGGGACCTTCTCTCCTTGTGCAGCCAATCCTCCGCGTGGGCTTGCACAGCCTGCTCAGCATAACAGATAGCCTACTTAAAAGCACAGGCAAATACAGGTGGGGGCGGCGGCAGCCGTAACACTGTTATCTGTGTAAAGGTTCCTACTTTTAACTTACCTTTGACCCAAAACAGACAGGGGCCACCTAATGGCCCACTAGAGTACTGCACCCAACACAAAAAAACATAAATGGCTCTTACATGCACCTTTCTATCAACAAAGCTTCAAATTGTGACTTCCTGAGAAGTATGCCTGAGTAGTGCACTTGATTAGAGCATTGTTGTACAAAGCAGCTCTTTTGAATCCAGACCCAGGTTCAAATCCCACCTCCGGCAACAGTGATAATTGCTTCCAACTTAAAACACTGTTTGAACTGCTGCCAACATAATAGGTGCGTTTGACTTCATGCGACGCTGCGCAGTGCTGACTTAACGTGATGCATGTTGGACTTAAAATAAGACATGCTGGTACCGGTACCAAACACTGCACCGTGTCACATGACATTAAGACCTTGCGGGAGCAAGCGGCTGCAGGCGCAGCGGCCGCAGTTGCTTTTCTCCGGCTGCACAAAGTTGGAAGCACACTTTTGCCACAGTTTTTGTAAACGTAAATGTAACGTAAACATAAAACGATACATGTAGCGAAATTCATCCTCTGCATTTAACCCATCCTTGAAGGGAGCTGTGGGCAGCCACTGTACAGCGCCCGGGGACCAACCCCAGATTGAAATGCCATGCCAGGTCAAACGGCACTGATTGGAGAACCTACCTAACAGGTTTTTGACAGGCATTTGTGGTCAAAGATTGCCCTCTATTGGTGCTTTGGAGGCATTACAGGTTATGTGACCAAACACGATGAAAGGAAAAGGTTAATAACATACCACTATGTCTTAATAGGCCAGTGGTTGAGGTGTTGCCCTTCACATCTAAAGATTGACAGATCAAATCGTCATACCATTAGTAGATCAGCTTACGTGTTAATTTGCTGGTGATATCACGGTTGCACACATATTTACTCATGCAAAATTTTGCCTTTTAAATCTGGCCCTAAGTTTTTAAACAGGTAAGGCACATATATAGCCAAATAGGCAGGATTCTGGTCTGCCTGATTTAATCAGTAGCAAGGTGCGGCGTATGTAAATGTAAATGCTCCGTACTTGTATAGCGCCTTTCTAGTCTTTTCGACCACTCAAAGCGCTTTTACACTACATCTGCATTCACCAGTCATACACATTCATACACTGAGCCTAAGTGTATTAGTAGGTGTATTAGTATGTGTATCAGTATGTCTGATGGTTATCTCTGTGCCATATGATGTAATGCCTACTTGATTGTGCTGCAAACTAATTTCCCTATGGGGACAAATAAAGATTGATTCATTCATTCATTCAAAGCCATAGTGCCATGCTTCATGCTGTTATTTGTTGGCAATATCAACTTCAAAACTGTCCCAGAAAAGCCTTAACACAGTGAAAGTTCCACACTTTGCCAAGACACAGGAAGCTGTCTTATCTTCACTGTACATGCTTAAATCTGTACCACATTTTACATGTTTGATAAAAGTCCCGCCCTGAACATATCTACAAGCTCATATTCACCTAATAGTCTTAGTGTTACCTACTGGCGGTAGGGAGTAACTACTTCTACGTTGTGATGAACCACTGTGTGACACTCATCATGTGATTTAAATAATAACTTTTCTATGTGTTCCACTGTTGATGTATTGGGACATAACGTATAGTTACTGGGTGCTCCTTTGCGCCACATAGAGAACACAGGAAGTGACTTTTAAGTATTTCATGCAGCGCTCAAAGTGCGCGATAATTCAGACCTGCATCGAGAGAGCTGTGGCATCTGCAGCGAGGACGCAACCCTAGCTGCTGCGCTTCACATGTGAGGGCCTGTCCAATGCTGATTGCAGCTTTAAAATTTTTAGTGAACTAGTCTGTGGCATATATGATTCTTTTACCTGTAGGTAGCTCTACCGGATTTGAAAAATTGCTGATGGAGCAGTACTTTGCAGCAGCAGCAGCAGCTTTAGGAAATTTCCATTGTAGTTATTATTTATTTCGCCATTTCTTTGGTATTTATCTTCTCCTGCACCGTTTGTCCTAGAAACTTTGTTTCAACATGTACATCATGTATAAAGGAAATATATTTACAAGCAAAACAGTGGTGTACCAACTTTTGGTCATTGAGCACTCTCTGTTGATGGTCATGTCCATTCAAAACCAATTCAAACCAAATTCATTACCAGTGTCTGAATAGAACAGTGGTTAACATTTTGCTCTTCAGATCCAAAGGTTCAGGGATCAAATCCCGTTGGCTCAGTAGCAACATACAGAGCAGCTCCCAGGCAAAGTTTCACATAAGTGCACAAAATGTTTGTGATACATGTCTCATGTCCAGACTTACAAAAAGGCCTCTTGGAGTGAAGCCCAACACAACAGGAAGTCGTCATTTTCAATTTACTCGTACTTCTTGCGGATTTACACACTCTGTACCTTAACAAACTCCTCCTAGAGATTTAGTTTGATCAACTTGAAATTATTGCTGTGCAGTCTAATCCCTTTGATGATTAAAAGTTGCACAAATTGTGAGTTTTGGTCTGGTGTCGAAAATCGATGATTTGCCACGAAACAGGAAGTTAAAACTTCAGTGTACATGCTCACATCTTTACCAAATTTGACATGTATAATAATAGTCCTACCCTGAACACTTCCATTTGTTATTCACTCAAAGTCATAGTGGCACCTACTGGCAACAGGAAATGACAACTTTTATTTTGTGATGAACTCCTCCTAGTAGGTTGACCATATCAACTTCAAAACTGTCCTAGAAAAGCCTTAACACAATGATGAAGCTATGTAGTGAAGATTGTGAGTTTTCGGTTAACAGCGTGTCTGTGGCGGCAAAGTTCCACGCTTTGCCAAGACACAGGAAGATGTTGTAACTTCTCAAAATACTCAAATCTTGTCACAGAGTCTCGCCCTGAACACATGTACATGCCAGTATTCATACATAGTTTTAGTGCCTTCTACTGGCTCAAATTCCTGTGAGCTGGAATGAGCTAGCAACATGAAATTTTGTGGGAATGACTGGAAATGGTGTGCATGTTCTTCCATAAAAATATGAACCCAATCGGCCACATGGTGGTGCTGTAATTAAGGCTTTAAAATGTCAATAAATTGTCAATATCTCTAACATATTGACTAACTTCAAAAGGGGCGTGGTTCTGGACATAAATAATAATAATAATAACAATAATAATAATAATCTTTATTTGTAGAGCACTTTTCAAAAACAAGTTACAAAGTGCTTTAACAAGTGTAAAGACAATAATAACCAAAAGACAATAATACAAAAACAATACAAGATAAAAGCATGAAAACATTGAAAAGACTAAAATACACGTTTAAGATAAATATAAAATTAGTAAAATACAATAAAATAAAAGGGATAAAATAAAGTCAAATAAGATCAGGAAAGGCTCTCCTATAAAAGTATGTTTTAAGAAGGGACTTAAAAGAGTTCACTGACTCAGCCGACCTGATTTCCTCGGGCAGGCTGTTCCAGAGCCTCGGGGCCCTGACAGCAAACGCTCTGTCCCCTTTAGTTTTCAGTCGAGACTCTGGAACAGACAACAGACCTCTGCCCGAGGATCTCAAGGTACGTGCTGGTGCGTATGGGACTAAGAGGTCAGAAATATAACAAGGCGAGAGGCCATGAAGAGCTTTAAAAGTAATCAATAGAATTTTAAAGTCAATTCTAAAACATACTGGGAGCCAGTGTAATGAAGCTAAAATAGGAGTAATGTGGTCATATTTCTTTGTTCTGGTTAAAAGCCTGGCAGCTGAGTTCTGGACAGTCTGGAGTCGATC
>NW_025741723.1:0-7340 GCF_021292245.1 Micropterus dolomieu
CTAACTATAAGCTTTATCAAAGAGGAAAGTCTTAAGCCTACTCTTAAATGTGGAGATGGTGTCTGCCTCCTGAACCCAAACTGGAACCTGGTTCCACAGGAGAGGAGCTTTATAGCTGAACGCTCTGGCTCCTAGTCTACTTTTGGAGACTCTAGGAACCACAAGTAACCCTGCATTCTGGGAGCGCAGTGCTCTGGTGGGGTAGTAAGGTACTATGAGCTCTTTAAGATAAGATGGTGCCTGACCATTGAGAGATTTGTAGGTAAGAAGAATGATTTTAAATTCTGTTCTGGATTTTACTGGAAGCCAATGCAAAGAAGCTAAAACAGGAGAAATGTGATCTCTTTTCCTGGTTCCTGTCAGAACACGTGCTGCAGCATTCTGGATCAGCTGAAGAGTCTTAACGGGCTTTTTCGAGCAGCCTGATAATAAGGAATTGCAGTAATCCAGCCTAGAAGTAACAAATGCATGGACTAGTTTTTCTGCATCATTTTTAGACAGGATGTTCCTAATTTTCGCAATATTACGTAGGTGAAAAAAGGCGGTCCTTGAAATTTGCTTAATGTGAGACTTAAACAAGATGTCCTGATCAAAGATAACTCCAAGATTCTTCACAGTGGTGCCGGAGGCCAGGGCGATGCCATCAAGGGAAACTATATCTTTAGGGCCCCAGAACAATAACTTCAGTTTTATCTGAGTTTAACATTAGAAAATTACAGGTCATCCAGGTTTTAACATCCTGAAGGCACATTTGAAGTTTAGCTAACTGATGAGTTTCATCTGGTTTGATCGATAGATATAACTGAGTATCATCTGCATAAGAATGAAAGTTTATGGAATATTTCCTGATAATATTGCCAAAAGGAAGCATATATAAAGTGAAGAGGATTGGTCCGAGGACAGATCCTTGTGGAACTCCATGACTAACTTTGGCGTGCATATATTACAGCTGTTAACAACAATATATTGTTAAGATTGTTTAGATCACACTATTTAAAATTAAAATATGAAACTGATGATGAATGAAGAATTATTTTATTATGTATAATTAGTTTGATATACTTTATAACAAAGTATTCCTAATACAAAAGCAAAAGGTTACAAATGTAAAAGTAGTTTTGTATAACTTGAAATGTGTTGAGAGTTATTATAATGATAGAATCTGTTGATAAAAACCCAGTGTCATAATTTCACGTCAGTAGTGTTCAGGTGTTGTGAGTAAAAAAAAAAAGCAGGAGCTGAAGAGCTGGAAGCTGGAGCTGTTATCTCCTGAAGAGCTGGACACAGCTAATCACATCTGAAGGGTTCTGCAATCAGACCCTCTGGCACCTGTAAAGACAATGTAGTGAACAACGGTGTGGATTTGTACATGTTACATTGAATAAATTTGGAGCTACCCTAAATTCCTTTCTCCTCCCCAGAGAAGAAGGGGAGGGGTCAAAGTTGCTTTCTCTAAGTGCTAGCCCGACCATAAAACTGGCACCTTTTTGATTCCGAAGCTGATAACGCGGGGCCTGACTGTTAAACTGACAAAGGGACATGAACCAGCCATTGGCATCTCCCTGAACAGCCTATCAAAACTGGCCCCCCACACACGTTTCCGTGGCAACTGACCTTATTCTTTGTTTTATTACCACATCAAAAAGGAAAACCCCTGTCTCACCCAAGTGTGACATGGTCCAGACACTGAACTTTCAATGTAAAAAGACTGCAGTCTCCAAAGACTCAAAGCATTTATATTTGAGTTAATTAAATCTTTAGTTACTTGATTACGTTTGCCTGAGTAGTTATGTTAACTGTTGTTGCTATCTGTTGTTGATATTAGTGCTGAAAAGAAGTTACTTGTGCAGTGTTTTTATTTTCAGCAAGACACTCCTTCATCTGATGTAATCAATGCTTGTTCATAATACTTTCCTACAAAATTCGTTTAGAAATGATGACAAAGGAATGTTTTACTATACTCTTAATCGCCAGCTTGAATTTAAGGATGAATCAACAAATTCCCCGGTTACTAAGGAGAGACGATCTTTGATTTAATCCAAGCTTTCCTCATGTAACCTGAGCTCCCCCAAGTGGACGAAATAAGTATTACATGCCCTCGTCGAAATGCCGTTAAATGTATAAATATCCTGACCAATAATGTGACAAGTGTTTCCTGTTACCAAATGCTTAAAACGGTACAACCGTTTGACCATTGAGGTTCGATTGTGGAAAATATTTGATTATAATACGTGCAAATAGATTTCTTTCCTTTAAACATTAAGTTTAGAAAGGCAGTCCCTTGGGAAACCTGAGACGCCCCCTGGAGAACCACGCCCCAGGCAACAAAAGAGCGACACGCGACCTCGCTCTTCTCTTCGCTGTTCTGCTCGCTGCACGCTTCGGCACGCGCATGGCGTGCCTCGCCAGGCAACGCCCAGACTCGGCCAGCGAGACAGGCCTTTTGTTCGCCTGAAGCTACACAGCTGAAGTGCCGCAACATCGATCTGCCTTCAGTTTGTTTTTATTTTCTTTATTTCTTTTGTTTGTTAAAGTTATCAGTTCATTAAGTTACACTGGATTAATTCAGGAACGACCAAGTTCCATTTTAAGCCTTTTCGTCGAAGCCAACTTCACCGAGGTCAGACTAAGCCACGTGGTTTCGCCAGCTACAACGAAGGAAACCTGAAAACGGCCGAATTGCCAGACGGAGGCGGTGTTTTCAATCAGACACGGAGAACCCCGGAGAATCCCTAGCAAAAAGCCAGGATCGGGCAGCTAGCGTGGGACCCGTGCAACAGGCCAAAAGCAGGCTGTCGACAAGCAGTAAGACTCAACACACGTTCTGTGATCAGATGCCCATTTTAACTAAATTATAGCATTAGTTTACTTTCATTAGCTCTTCTATGTCGAGTCAAATGCTTCCCACAACCGAACCTCCAGGCTCATTGTTCAGCAAATGTTTATGTTCCCTGTATCCAACCATCTTCTTATCACATTAGTTAGAGAATAAATTCACTGTAATATAATCAAGTGCTGTGTGTGTTGCCTATTTTTAGTTCCTGCCAAGAGAATTGACCCTTTAGATATGAGACTGACTGACTGATTTAAGATAATTGAGCGATTATTAACTGATCACTAGTAATAATTGTATAATTATTAAAACTACCTAGAGGTCCGGAGACTCTAGGATTATAACAACTCTGCTATATGTACAGTGTAAATACTGTTTTGGGAGGTGAGTGTATGAGAAATTGACTGAAACATGGAGAGCACAGCTATCTCACAATTTTGACATGTCTCACATTTTTCTTCTCCATTTATAAGGTACAAGGTAAATTTAATCATCACGTTACAATAGGGTTGTAAAATGAAATGAAGTTATACACTCCACTGTGTATAATATACAACAATTGTCTAATGCATGCCACATTACGGCAACCATTTCACATCTGAAACATGTACAGAGGTACGCGAAAATTTGTGCAACCTTTAGAATTTTCCATATTTCTACAGACATGTGATCTAAGACCTAAAAATACTCAGATTTTAACACAGAGTAGAAGAGACATAAATAGTATCCTTGCGGCAAATGTATGTGAACTTTAGCTTTCAGGTTCTCAGAAAAATAGTTGTTGATGCTCATCGAGGCTGGAAAAGGTTGCAAAACCATCTCTAAAGAGTTTGGTCTCCACCATTCCGCAGTCAGATAGACTGCGTACAATTGGAGAAAATTGAAGACCACTGCTAGCCTGCATAGGAGGAACCCTGACTTACTTCTAAGCAACAAAATACCTCTGTAACATTAGCTAATGTCAGTGTTTATAAGTCCAACATCAGGAGAAACTGAACAACAATGGTGTGCATGGCAGGGCTGCAAGGAGAAAGCCACTCCTTTCCTAAAGGAACATTCATGCATATCTGCAGTTTGCTCAAGATTATGTTTGGCAAAAGGAAAACATTCCAGCATAATAACCTTATTCCATCTGTGAAACATTGTGATGGTCGTAGTATCATGATCTGGGCTTGTTGTGTTGCATGTGGGCCAGGAGGGCTGCCATTGTTGATGGAACAGTACTGAATAAGAGAACGTGGGTCATACAGCAAGACAACTACCCTAAACACACAAGTTGCTCTACCAAAAAAGGGTTATAGAAGAATAAAGTGATTTTTTTGGAATGGCCAAGTCAAAGTTCTAACCTTAAAATGATCAAAGGGT
Organism: Micropterus dolomieu; assembly: GCF_021292245.1. Taxonomy (NCBI): domain Eukaryota; kingdom Metazoa; phylum Chordata; class Actinopteri; order Centrarchiformes; family Centrarchidae; genus Micropterus; species Micropterus dolomieu. The sequence goes on from NW_025741723.1 coordinate 4,199, forward strand.
GAGGATGTTAGCAGCTCATGTGAGGAAGCCCACCAACATCCATGAGTTGAAGCTGTTCTGTACAGAGAAATGAGCTGAGATTCCTCCAAGTCGATGAGCAGGACTGTTCAACAGTTACTGGAATGTTAAGTTGCAGTTATTGCTGCACAGGGGGGTCAGACCAGATCATATAAGCAACGGTGCACATACTTTTACAACTCTACAGATATGCAACATTAGATAATTTTTCTCAATGAATTAAAGACCATAATATTATAATATTTTTTGTCTTATTTGTGGAAGTTAGTCCTGTTGATCTACTTTGTGTGAAAATCTGAGTATGTATTAGGTTATATTTGTGCAGAAATTCTAAAAGGTTCAGAAACTTCTAGCACCACTGCATTGCATAATTCCAATGGTAATAATAAACACCATGATATTAACATAAATGTACAAGATATGGCTGCAGAACATTGACTGTGAAGCAATAAGGTAAGAACATTTTACGAGGTTCTCAAGAGCAGCAGGCCTGTAGAAAGTCCAAAAACTTAATTAAACCATAAAAGAACAGGCTGTCACCGCTGAGAATGTCTTCTCTGGACGTCAGTCAGGTCTGTGAGGCCATATTTGAAATGTTCTGGCTGATATTGTACAACAGTATCCTTAAATCTTTTCATTTCAAGCAAAAACTATTAAAGTTAAAAAGCAAAAAAACTATCATGGCATGTGGCATCCGTAATTTCTTATTGTGTCCCTCAAAGTATTGACCAAATACTCCACCCCTGTTATTGCAAGAGGGAAAGCTTCCTCTCTGCAAATGCTGACCACCCAGTGTTCACCTGATCATCATTAAGGCCACAGTGCTGACTTTGTATGTGCGGGCATACTTGCTGAGGCCCAGCAGGTGTTATTGCTGCCAGCTTTTCTGTACAGGTAGCTTTTTCAAGGCTTTCCTCATCTATGTGTTTTCTGAATAATATATACATACATAAATACCAATTTGTTTACTCATAAAAGAAGGAGCTGCCCTCATAAATAGTAGATTTAAAACAGCTTAATCCTGAGAGTTTTTCCCTTGTGAAAGCATGTTGTTAACACATTTTTACAACTGTTTAACAATAATTCATGGAGGTAGGAACTGCTCAGGCAGGTTTGTGCACTAAAATGTTACCAGATTTGTGAGATTACAGAGGACGACATTAGGATGCCAAAGACAATGGTGAACAATTGGGTTTGGTGAAAGGTCAAAGTTTAACGAAAAAGCTAAAGTAGTCTATTTTGCTTTCTAACTTGTTAGCATACTATTGTAGAATATCAGCCAGAACATTATGTAATATGGCCTCACAGACCTGCCGTCCCGAGAAGACATTCTCTGCGTTGACAGCCTGTTTTTTACAAAACTGTAATTATTTGTTGGCAAGGGCGTCACTTTGTTGAGTGGTTTGGGGCATAAGGGCTCAGATAATGGCTGCGACAATGCACAATATTGGGTTCAAGAGAACATGACGAGAAGTTTAACGCTATTTTGAAGAAATCTTCAGTGCTGATATTTTTGATATGACATTTTGTGTGTTAAACACTTAAATTCCTGTATTCTGGAGAATAAAACCTTTCTCAAAACATTTTCATTTGTAATTTAACATTTCTCGTTGCAAGCTATTTTTCACAACATTTTAACAAGTTATGCTTTCAAAAAGTAAAGGGGACAAAATCAGCCACTTCAAAAAAGTGGTGGGGACATGTCCCCATTGTCAATGACACCTATGGTTTTTGGACTTACTACAGACAGATAGCCAGATTTGAGGACCTCATAAAATGTTCTTACCTTGCAGCCATAGATTGTACATTTATGTTAATTCATAATATTATAGTGTTTATTGTTGCAATTTGAAATATAGGTTACTATACAGTGGTACTAAAGTTTCTGAACATTCAGTGCCATTGATATGTGCATTATATGTTGAATAAATGTGTATGGATTCTCTCCACTTGCATTACACAATAATAATAATCTTTATTTGTAGAGCACTTTTCAAAAACAAGTTACAAAGTGCTTTAACAAGTGTAAAGACAATAATACCCAAGAGGCAATAATACAAAAACAATACAAGATAAAAGCATGAAAACATTGAAAAGACTAAAATACACATTTAAGATAAATATAAAATTAGTAAAATACAATAGAATAAAAGGGATAAAATAAAGATCGGGAAAGGCTCTCCTATAAAAGTATGTTTTAAGAAGGGACTTAAGAGTTCACTGACTCAGCTAACCTGATTTCCTCGGGCAGGCTGTTCCAGAGCCTCGGGGCCCTGACAACAAACGCTCTGTCCCCTTTAGTTTTCAGTCGAGACTCTGGAACAGACAACAGACCTCTGCCCGAGGGTCTCAAGGTACGTGCTGGTGCGTATGGGACTAAAAGGTCAGAAATATAACAAGGCGAGAGGCCATGAAGAGCTTTAAAAGTAATCAATAGTCAATTCTAAAACATACTGGGAGCCTGTGTAATGAAGCTAAAATAGGAGTAATGTGGTCATATTTCTTTGTTCTGGTTAAAAGCCTGGCAGCTGAGTTCTGGAAAGTCTGGAGTCGATCAATAGATTTTTGGGTTAAACAGGTGAAAAGGCTGTTGCAATAATCCAGGCGTGATGAGATGAAGGCGTGTAAAATGGTCTCGGTGTCCTTAAAAGTTAACATAGATCGAATTTTTGCTATATTTCTAAGTTGATAAAAACATGATTGAACAAGCTTTGCGGTGTGCTTCTTGAAATTTAAATTACTATCAAACCAAACACCAAGGTTCTTTGCCACAGGCTTAATGTGATTTACTAGAGAACCAGCAGATGGCAGTATTTGATTAGCCATCTGCTGGGACCCGATGACCAGGATTTCTGTTTTGTCTGAGTTCAGCTGGAGGAAATTATTTGACATCCATTTTTTAACTTCACAAAGGCAGTTGTTAAGTGAACTCAGCATTCCAGGGTCTGTGGATCTGACGGGCAAGTATATTTGTGTGTCATCAGCATAAATATGAAAAGAAATGCCATGTTTATGGATAATATGTCCAAGGGGAAGCAGATACAAGGAAAACAAAATGGGTCCTAAGACCAACCCCTGAGGCACACCATATTTAACTGGACAGAATGAGGAGACATAGTTGTTT
>NW_025741724.1:0-7488 GCF_021292245.1 Micropterus dolomieu
GTAAAACTAGTGATTCCCGCCTGGATCCAGCGACCGCCCTGCTTGCTCACCAGCGGACCTCCTCCATCCCCCTTAAAGGACAGAAACATTTAGGAGAAGGAATCTTTGCAGAAGGTCAAATCTGACACAAACACAGGTGTAAAAATGATCACCTGACAGACGTCCTTTCCTCCAGCACTGAACCCAGTGCACATCTTGTTGTTTGTGATCAAGCTCACTCCGTAGTTACAGGTACACTCTCTGTTTCCTACAACCGGCAGCTGCACCTCCATTAGGTTTTGTGGGAAAGGAAGGGACACTGAAGAGACACAAATTCAGGTTAATAAACAAGTGTTCACATCTTTTAAAATGGTTTCACACAAAATGGGCAGTTTAATAAACACATCAGTGATCTGTGGCACACCTCAAGTGTTTCCAGGTGTTCCTCGGTTGATCAAACAGACATTCTCACTACTTGAACTTAAAGGACCATGTCAGCCGTTTTACAATGTCTTCGTCCATTAAAGGGACAATGAGTAACTCTATTGTTAAACCAAAGGACAGGTCCCCCACCAAACTGCAAAACACTTCCAGTACTTCAGATTAAATTTATATAGCGCCAATTCATAACAAAAGTTATCTCATTTCACTTTTCATATAGAGCAGGTCAAGACTGTCCTCTTTATATTATTATTAACACTTGAGGCAAGAAAAGACTCTCTTTTTGGAGGTATAGAGTTTGGTGGCCATCTGACCAGTTGGGGTTGAAGGAGAGAGAGAGCCAGAGAGAGCGTTGAGCAAAAGAGAGTGAGAGAGGGCGAGGGGGTGATGAAACACAATGACCACATGTAGAAATACATATACAGTAAAAGCGGTTGTGGTGCAGACAGGAAATGAATAATGTTATTGATCATTTTACTAATATTAATGATAATAAAATAATAGGATTATTAATAATTGTACCAGTGGCACCTGAGCAGTAACATAACTAAGGGATGGTTCAGAACTCACCTGAGCCAGACCTAACTATAATAGGAAAGTCTTAAGCCTACTCTTAACTGTGGAGATGGTGTCTGCCTCCTGAACCCAAACTGGAACCTGGTTCCACAGGAGAGGAGCTTGATAGCTGAACGCTCTGACTACTAGTCTACTTTTGGAGACTCTAGGGACCACAAGTAACCCTGCATTCTGGGAGCGCAGTGCTCTGGTGGGGTAGTAAGGTACTATGAGCTCTTTAAGATAAGATGGTGCCTAAATTCTATTCTGGATTTTACTGGAAGCCAATGCAGAGAAGCTAAAACAGGAGAAATTTGATCTCTTTTCCTGGTTCCTGTCAGAAGACGTGCTGCAGCATTCTGAATCAGCTGAAGAGTCTTAATGGACTTTTTCATACAGCCTGATAATAAGAAATTGCGTTAATCCAGCCTAGAAGTAACAAATGCATGGACTAGGTTTTCTGCATGATTTTTAGACAGGATGTTCCTGATTTTCGCAATATTACGTAGGTGAAAAAAGGCGGTCCTTGAAATTTGTTTAATGTGAGACTTAAACGACATGTCCTGATCAAAGATAACTCTAGAGATCTAAGATTTATGAAAAGGATATTTCACTTCATCCTTTTTCCCCCGAGATTTGTTTTCATCTTTCTAAGTCAATGAAACAAAGATATTGTATTTTAATAAAGCATACTGGTGTTATACTGTATGCACTCTAATAACACAAAGGATGTAAACAATTTTATGGGGGGAAAAATAATCACAAATCGAAAAGAAAAAACCTGAATATCATCTGACATCTGTCATAAAACTATGAGGTTTTAAAAACCTGTCCACCTTAGTTTGTCTTGTAGTACAGACCACTGATCTGTATCACATCTGTATCTCCCTTCCTCTGTGTGTGTGTGTGTTTGACCGAGTCTTCCCTATCCTGAGCACCTGATCTGTGTCCCCTGGTTGTGTCCCACAACGCTTGTATAAATGGTTTTCAATCCCTGTTCAGTCACTCTAGTATGTTAAGAGTTCTGCTTGTCTCTGTGAGATTGTATTTACCAGTTTTATTTTAATTTAGTTTCTTGTAACAGATTATAACCTTTGTTTTAATTTTGTACCATGCTTCCATGGAAGTCACATTATTCTGCTTTTTGCTAATAAACCTTGCAAACTGATGTCAGCTCTCCACTGTTGTGCGTTTGGGCTCAAACCTGCTTATCACTCGATGAATCCTGAGAAAACATTGTTATTGCCACTATTGTAATTAGTTTGTCTCTGAAAATAAATGTAATCCAGGTCCTTTCTGACCCACCTCCAGATCCAACATTGCCCCAGCCGGTGGCCCAGGAGACAGTCCCCTTGTAGAAGGTGCTGCCTGTGGCTGCCAGACAGACGGGCTGAATGTAGGTGGTGAAAGTCACGGGTGAGGAGAGCTTCAGGAGGCAGATGTCGTTTTCAAAAGTTCCAGAGTTAAAGTTGGGATGAACGATGATCTGTGATACTGTCCGAGACACTTGATTGGGGTTTGATCCCTGTAGACTCTGGAGACCCAGAGACACAGTCAGAGTGCTTGTGCTTACGCCTGAACTGAGGTAATCAGAAGAGAAACAAAACAGTGCAAAGACATGAAAAACAGAACTGTAGTCAAGAGCACTTTAGCAAACACTAAGTCCATTTTATGACCACATCTAGTTTGTATGGAGATTGATAGATGTTGCAACACGGAGATTTCATTTCCACAAGTTATTTGAGTAATTTGAATTCTAATATTATAAATATTTCCCTCATCTTAGTCATTCATGTGCTCAATATGCTTTTTTTTCCTGATCTCAAGTCCTAATCACATAAATTGTTCCCTTTAATTATGAATTAATACTTCAGACTGCACATGTAGTCCATGTTCTTCACATCTGTTGGTGTGGAGACAAACAGAAAACTAGGATGAACATCTCTAAACTGAAAAACACCTGCAATATCAACAGAAGTTTTCTTTTACAGCAAAACTATCTTTTCTCCCAGTGTACATGGCAGCGACAAACCAGCCCAAACATGAGGTCTGTCCCTGTGTCTCAGACCAAAAGCTTAAACTCTATAAACTCCAAAGGGAGACAAAGACACATGGAATCAAGAAATGTTTATATGTCTGGACGGCATGATTAATTAATGGACACAACTTGTTTGCATGAGGGCAATCTCTGAATCCATCGGTCATCGACTGATGAGGATTTAGCCTCTGGGAGCAACAGACAATGTTCTGGCTCCTGGTGTGGCTAGTGTAAATCCAGGCCAACACTTCCTTTCACATTCAGCGGTCAATGGGTGCTTCTCAATTATCTTTCTTGCATCCACATTTCCCTCACTTGCGTCGTTTCCTTGTGTCTTAGTCCTGCCCACCAGGGATGCATGGACAGACGCAATCATGCGAGGAGAGAAGGAACGCGGAAATTTGTTTTTAGTGACACACATAGAGACGTATTTTCCTCCAAAGCGTCACTTGAAGCAACGTCCTACTCACGTCTACTCTCTGTGGTGTCTTAACAAACACACGCACAGTCAGTAGTTATATTGTGTACTGCTCAGAGGCACAGAATAATTTCTACATTAACATTTATTCATTTAGGTCATTCATTTTTATCCAAAGCGACTTACAATTACTATTTATGTCAGAGGTCGCGCGCCTCTAGAGCAACTAGTTGGAGACATCTATGACCGGATTGTTTGTAACAAGTAAATCCCTGTCAGATGATACCCAATGGGTTTAGAGATTGCATTAGGGGCAACGCGTTCCACCTCTTTTGCTCTCCACACAGTCTGTTAACCTGCACGCAATCAAAGCCCGCTCAAACCCGATTGGTTAATAGTAGTCGGACTACAAACAAAAACCAGAACACTTCAGATGCCAAACTTGGCTACAGACAGAGCTACGTAGGTCAAAAATGAACCCTAAAATGCATCCTAAACTTTTTCTAGAATACCCCTCTTTAATCTTGTCCCCTGCCTCTTGGAGCAGCAGTACCCATCCTTTTTGGCTAATGACCCCTCAAAATGAATCATTGTCTGCTTGCTACACATCATCACACGTTAAAACAACACAGTAGCAGAATAATATTTTTCATCTGTCCTGTCCTGTCAATCCTCTTACGACCTCTCCAATTTATGCTGCGACCCCCTGGAGAGATTCCTGCCCCCAAGTTGGGAACCACTACCTTAGACAGGCTGAACAGCATGTGGTTTTTTGTCGATGCCCTACCCTCTCTGCTTACCTTGAGCAGCATTGAGCAGCAGTCAGCACCCAGTCATTGTTAATGAGGGTTCCTGCACAGAAGTGGGAGCCAGAGGTTTGCAGACTGGCCTGCCAGGGCCAGCTGCCTGCAGAGGCCACCTGTCCTCCAACAATCCTGGTGTTGAGTGTTGGCTGACCACACACTGAGAAGAGAGACGATCAAGAGAGACGGGGTTCACAGCAAATACTAACAATAATGGAACTATTTTAAAAAGTTTTCCTCAAACAACATGTTTAAAATCTCCAACTGACAGATGGACAAGAAATAAAAAAGTTAGCACGTTGGTTTATCATTTATTAAACTAGACCTGATGTGTTTGTTTTTTGGAGAGGTGCAGAAACAGGTTGTCTCTGCATGATCAGATAAGGAGACTTGAACAATGGGTGAGGGGTGGTTTGGAATGTGGTACAAAACATCTCTTCTCCAAGATATCTCATTTCAGGAACTACGCTTGTAATCTGCCCAGCAACAGCATGGTGATTCGTGGAGTCAGATGACAAACCTTGGAGTCAGAGGATGTGGGCCAATCATGGACTGACCTACACTTTTGTTTTATTGTTTTATGACATGATGTATACTAAAACACTGGGTCAGGGAGAGATAGCCGTCAGACTTCATGAACTGATACAGCTTGTTGTTTGTCAGAGTACGGAAGATCGACCCAGAGCTCTGTAAGCTTTATTCATTTACTTGTAATAAAACTGATTAACCTAGACCAAAAACATCTTCTCCTATTGCTTCATTAAAGAACACGCAGGACCAAGGACTACACATAGTTTAAAAAGGGTAATTTAAAGTCCAACAGCATCTAGTTGTGAGAGAGACTCACTTGCTCGAAACACCAATTTATGTATAAATATAAAATGTGTCATGCTTAATTTACATGGGAGGACATTTGTTATTACTTTTATCACTTAACTCATTCAAACACAAAGATTTTTGATAAGTGACTTTAAACCCTGTCCTCTCTCAGCTAACAGAATGGAAAATCATCTTCCACTTACAGAAAAGGAGTTTGCAGTTATTTTCAGAATTCCCCTTGAACTCATTATGATCATGTATATTTCTCTACTGCTGCTAATCTTATTACTACTAATACTAATGAGTTTTATGAATACTACTACTACTGTTATTGCTCCAGTCCCTGATGATGCCTTAATGTCACAAAAACATGACACTAGCAGAAGTTAAAGGGGCACTCCACTGATTTTACACATGACGTCAGGTTTAGTCTTTACGAAAAGAATTGTATAATGTTGTTTTATAAACAACCATGATCTGCCATGAATTTCATTATGTACAACAGTTAGTGAACGCATCACCATTCAAATACATTCTGAAACAGAATATGAAACTGTTTGTTAGAAGAGGAAGAAAATATTTAATATTAAGCTTTCCAAGACGAAATGTAGAGTTAAAAATCAAAGTCTGGACACAATAGACACTTACCTTGAGCTGCTGGTGGTGGCGTGGTAGGACATCTTATGCTGAGGTCACCGTCAGTCCCAGCGGAGGTAAAGGTGATGAAGCCTGGTTGGTTGCTGGTGATCTGGCTGTTGATCCAGGACTGATACTGGGACACCCGGGTGTAGCCTGATGGGATATTAGGCTGGGCACAGCCCCTACTACTGGTAAAACTAGTGATTCCCGACTGGATCCAGCGACCGCCCTGCTTGCTCACCAGCGGACCTCCTCCATCCCCCTTAAAGGAGAGAAACATTTAGGAGAAGGAATCTTTGCAGAAGGTCAAATCTGACACAAACACAGGCGTACAAATGATCACCTGACAGATGTCCTTTCCTCCAGCACTGAACCCAGTGCACATCTTGTTGTTTGTGATCAAGCTCACTCCGTAGTTACAGGTACACTCTCTGTTTCCTACAATCGGCAGCTGCACCTCCATTAGGTTTTGTGGGAAAGGAAGGGACACTAAAGAGACACACACAATGGGCAGTTTAATAAACACATCAGTGATCTGTGGCACACCTCAAGTGTTTCCAGGTGTTCCTCTGTGGATCAAGCAAACATTCTCGCTACTTGAACTTAAAGGACCATGCCAGCCGTATTTCATTGTCTTAGCCCATTAAAGGGACAATGAGTAACTCTATTGTTAAACCAAAGGACAGGTCCACCACCAAACTGCAAAACACTTCTAGTACTTCAAATAAAATTTATATTATGCCAATTCACAACAAAAGTTATATCATTTGACTTTTCATATACAGCAGGACAAGATTGTACTCTTTATATTATTATTAACACTTGAGGCAAGAAAAGACTCTCTTTTAGGAGGTATAGAGACCTCGAATGGAACCGTGACTCATGTTCTCGACCAGTTGGGGTTGAGAGAGAGAGAGAGAGAGAGAGAGAGAGAGAGAGAGAGAGAGAGAGAGAGCATTGGATAGCGATAGAGAGGGTGAGAGGGTGATGGAACACAACGACCACATGCTGTTGAAATACATATACAGTAAAAGTGGTTGTGGTGCAGACAGGAAATGAATAAAGTTATTGATCATTTTACTAATATTAATGATCATAATAATAATAATAGGATTATTAAAGCTGCAAGCAGCATTGGGCGGGCCCTTGCACTTGTAGCGCATCCGGGTGTGAGCCGGCCGAGTTGCACATTCTGGAGCTCTGCCGGTGCGGCTGTGAATTCGCTACGCGGTTCCGACGCCGCATGAAGGTGCTATATGCCACTTCCTGTGTCCCCTATGTGGAGCTACATAGCACTTGCCGCTATGAATATAAATCGGTATTGGCGTGTAGATGTCTTCGAGGTTGGACAGTTATCAAGCATGTAAAGTTTCAGATGTGAGCATGTACACTGAAGTTACAACAACTTCCTGTGTCATGGCGAAGAGTTGATCTTTGATGCCACGCCACGGACACGCCCATTGACGAAAACTCGCAAATAGCACAACTTTTCATCTTCAATGCCTTTAGAAGGCACAACAGAAATTTGAGGTCGGTCGGACTAAATCCCTAGGAGGAGTTTGTTAAAGTACGAAATGTGTAAATCATCCAAAATTTGACGTAAAATTCAAAATGGCCGACTTCCTATTGGTTTTAGGGCATCGCTCCAAGTAGCTTTTTTGTGCGTCTGGACAAGATACACATACCGCAGAACATTCATGCACGTAGGTAAAACGTGCGGCGGGGGCTGCTTCATTAAAAGTCACTTCCTGTTGCCAGCAGGTGGCGCTATGACTGTGGGTGAATGTCAGCATGTA
>NW_025741724.1:7508-8678 GCF_021292245.1 Micropterus dolomieu
TGTCAGCATGTACATGTGTTCAGGGCGGGACTCTCATCCTACATGTACAGTTTGGTGCAGATGTGAGCATGTACACTGAAGTTACAACAACTTCCTGTGTCATGGCGAAGACTTGATCTTTGACGCCACGGACACGCCCATTGACAAAAACTCGCAAATAGCACAACTTTTCATCGTCAATGCCTTTAGAAGGCACAGCAGAAATTTGACGTCGATCCGACTAAATCCCTAGGAGGAGTTTGTTAAAAGTACAAAGTGTGTAAATCATCCAAAAATGGCCATAAAATTCAAAATGGCCGACTTCCTGTTGATTTTAGGGTATGGGTTCTTGAGGCTTTTTTGTGCGTCTTGATATGATACATGTCCCCAGAAAATTTCGTGCATGTAGGTTGAACGTGAACGAGGGGCTAATTTTTTCCAATTTTCTAGGTGGCGCTAGCGAGTCATTTTGCCACGCCCATGTGCGAAACCCATAAAATACGAAATTTTTCATCAGTTCTGACATGTGTGCAAAGTTTGGTGAGTTTTTGAGTATGCTCAGGACCCCAAAATGGAGCTTACTTTGCAGTAAAAAAAAAAAAAAAAAAAAAAAAAAAAAAAAAAAAAAATATATATATATATATATATATATATATATATATAATCTTAGCAAATTCAATAGGAACCTCGCACGGTCGTGCTCGGGCCCTAATTAATAAATGTGGCACTCGAGCAGTAACATAACTAAGGGATGGTTCAGGACTCACCTGAGCCAGACCTAACTATAAGCTTTATCAAAGAGGAAAGTCTTAAGCCTACTCTTAAATGTGGAGATGGTGTCTGCCTCCTGAACCCAAACTGGAACCTGGTTCCACAGGAGAGGAGCTTGATAGCTGAACGCTCTGGCTCCTAGTCTACTTTTGGAGACTCTAGGAACCACAAGTAACCCTGCATTCTGGGAGCGCAGTGCTCTGATGGGGTAGTAAGGTACTATGAGCTCTTTAAGATAAGATGGTGCCTGACCATTAAGAGCTTTGTAGGTGAGAAGAAGGATTTTAAATTCTATTCTGGATTTCACTGGAAGCCAATGCAGAGAAGCTAAAACAGGAGAAATGTGATCTCTTTTCCTGGTTCCTGTCAGAACACGAGCTGCAGCATTCTGGATCAGCTGAAGAGTCTTAATGGACTTTT
>NW_025741725.1:0-12283 GCF_021292245.1 Micropterus dolomieu
ATAAACACCCTATCCGAAAACTCCTCATCAAATTTCCTAAACCAGCTCCCAAGCAATTTAAAAATACCTTTTAATCTCTCACACTTTAAAAACAAATGCTCCAAATCCTCTTTTTTCCCCACAGAATCGACATTCCCCCTTTACCACTGTGTTCAGGTGTGCCACATGTCCGTCTGTTGCTATCGCCCCATAAATAATCCTCCACTGTAGATCGCCGGAGCGCTTCTCTACAGGAGGCTTATATAGGGCCCTCCACCTGTCTCTTATCAGGAAGTCTGGCCTCAACAAATCTGGCCACTTCGAGGCCTTCTGTTTTCTAAAAGAGTCCTGATAAATGGCCTTTACTGTAATGTTGTACATTTCCTTATTTGACATGCTTTTAAAGGAACAAAACTGAGGATTCCCAAAGGATAGAACGGTGTCGACCACTTCTTCTTCATCATCCTCCTTCATTGCTGGAGAAATGACCAGTTCTGGAAATTGCACATTATCCCCCATGTCCTGGTTATTCTCATGTCTTTTTTGTGCAATAAAACTTCTGTACCCACTTGGTAATGCGTTGTTTATTTCTTCCTTTAGTTTTGACACCAGACGTGCTCCATGACCATAGTCCTGTGCCACAGAATAGAAGCAGCCAGATTGTTTACTACCAGCACCCTTCCTCGATATGACAATTGTGGTAATAGCCATCGCCACTTCGACAATCGGGCAGACACCTTCTCTACCAAACCCTAGCAGTTTTTCTTCTGAAATTGATCATTTCCTAAAAAAACTCCTAAAATCTTTAGTCCATCTTTCTTCCATTGCAACTGTTACGTCCCGAGGTGTCTAGGGATATTGGGACATAAACCAGATGTTGTTGGTTTGACAGGATATTTATTTTAAGTAACGCAAGTGGAGCACAAACAGAGAATGGGCCAATGGGTGCTGTGGAAATCAACAAACAATTATAACAAAAGGAGATCCTCAAAAGGAGGATTACTGCTCTACAGAGGTACTAACAAAAACAAGAATAAACCAAAAGCTCACTAACCTACAGCATTTGAAAAACACAAAGCACACAACACCCCTGAACCTGGTGAAAACTAACATAAAACAACTATGGTGTGCGCAAGAAAGATGTCAGTTATATCTAAGCTTAAACCTGGCCCACCCCTTACCTTCACACAGTGAAACACAGTCAAGACAAAGTCTGGCACGGGTAACAAAACACTACTACAAGCTCTGAGACATGTGTTCCCAAGGCAAGCAACTCGGGTCAGATTGCAACCTCGAATGGCAGACCCGGCAGGCTTTTAAGCAGGTGGTGGTCGTCACTGTTTCCCTTTGATTGGCCCGTAGAGCACGCCGCACCAATCGATGGCATGGTCACCAGAAACCCAGGAAGTAGGCGGGACCTTCTCTCCTCGTGCAGCCAATCCTCCGCGTGGGCTTGCACAGCCTGCTCAGCATACCAGATAGCCTACTCAAAAGCACAGGCAAATACAGGTGGGGCGGTGGCAGCCATAACACAACCTTCCTGGAAGTTGTGGAAAATTTTCCAAATTGCCAATCATAAAACCTTCACTTTTTGTCCAATTGACCTTAGCAGGGGAGGCTTTTTCATACAATTCAATAGTTTTTGTTAAAATTTCAATATCTTCTTTTCCTGTAATAAAAACTGTAATATCATCTGCATAGGCTGATAAAACCACCTTTGAATGACCGTTGCCATGAGGGATTAGAATTCCATTTAAATTCTTCCTCAACCTACATAATAGAGTTTCGATAATTAGGCTATATAGTTGTCCAGAAATTGGACAGCTTTGCCTGATGCCTCTTGTCACGGGTATTGGAGCACTTAAACCACCCCCTACTTTCACCATCACATAAACATTCGAATACAACAACTTAATATATGAAATAAAAACATCACCAAATCCATAACCCTTTAACACAACAACACAAAAAAGACTATCTATTATAGATCTCTTAGGAATGCAATATGTTTGGTCATTTTTGATCAACAAATCCAGACAGTGCTTGAGTCTATTTGCTAAACACTTCGAAACAATTTTATAGTCCAGACACAACAGTGATACCGGTCTCCAGTTTTTTAGCAGTCCAAGGTCTCCTTTCTTTGGAAGCAATGACAAAACTGCTCGACGACAACTTATCGGAAGTGCATTATTTTTTATGCATTCTAAAATAACTTCATATAAATCTGGTCCTATTAGGTCCCAGAAATGTTGATAAAACTCCACCGGTAATCCATCAATCCCCGGCGATCTGCTGTTAGAAAGTTGCCTCATCGCCTCTGTAACCTCATGAAAAGTTATTACCATCCAGCTCCTTTTTCTTTTCTTCTTCCAGCTGAGGTAAGTCTTTAAGCAAGTCTTTAGTGCAGGCAATGTCACAACTCTCAGCTGTATATAATAGTTTATAAAAGTCTCCAGCCAGTCTTCTCATTTCTGTAGGATCTGATGTCACGGATCCGTCCGAATGACGAAGATGGCACATCATCTTTTGAGAGAGAGAGAGAGAGAGAGAGAGAGAGAGAGAGATGGAAGGAGAGAGAGAGGGGAGGGAGGCAGCCTACACAACATACACACAGAGGTACAGACAGTAAAGGTGATGTTGCTATAGACTAAATGAAAAATGGTACAGATATTTATAGTAGTGTTAATGGTAACAATCGTAATGTTAATAATTATAATTACAATAGGACTAGTAACAATGATGCCACACAATCTCTGTGCTCTACACTAAGCTCGTGCCTGGATAGCCTGTGTCCTCTATCCACCAAGCCTGCTCGCCCAAACCAGCCCCACCCGTGGCTAACTGATACCATCCGTGGGCTCTGTACTGATCTCAGAGTGGCTGAAAGAAAATGGCGAAAAACCAAAGACCCCGCCGACCTTAAGGGCTACCAACTGTTCCTATCCTCCTTCTCAACAATCATCAGTGCTGCGTTCTATAATGACAGAATAAGCATTGCCACTGACTCAAGTCAGAAATTATTTTCCACTTTTAAAGCGCTACTAAATCCTCCTCCACCTCCACCACCCACAAACTTGTCTGCTGATACCTTTGCTGCCTTCTTCACAGGCAAAGTGGAGGCTATAACTAGCCAATTCTCTGAAACACTCAAACTCAACCATTGTAGCAGTCCTACTACATCTTTTCCTCTGCCCTTCCAGGTCAGTGGTTGTTCACTCTCCTCGTTTACTAATCTCACAGAGAGCGAAGTATCAGAACTCCTGACCCATAGCCGTCCCACTACATGCCCACTGGACCCGATTCCTATGAATCTCCTCCAAGCCATATCTCCTACTGTGGTCCACTGTGGTATCACTTCTGATAAATACTTCTCTGGCCACTTTCAAAAGGGCTCGGGTTACATCCTTGCTCAAAAAGCCCTCTTGACCCAACTCAATCGACCAGTGTCTCTTCTACCTTTTTTATCCAAAACTATTGAACGGGCAGTATTCAAACAGGTCTCAGAATTCCTCTCAGGGAATGACCTCCTGGATCCATATCAGTCTGGTTTTAAAGTGCCCACTTTACTGAAACGGCTCTTCTGTCTGTGACAGAAGCCCTAAGGTCAGCTAAAGCTGCAGCCCAATCCTCAGTTCTTATCCTGCTTGACCTATCAGCTGCCTTTGACATAGTCAACCACAGGATCCTGCTATCCGCTCTCTCTCAGCAATGGGCATCTCGAGTAAAGCACTCCTGTGGTTCGAATCCTACCTCTCTGGGCGTTCCTACAATGTTTTGTGGCAAGGACAATTATCCTCCTCCCTCCTAGCTTTATGAAAACACCATCTCTCTATTACATAACCTTCCTGATCATACATATCAAAGTTCATGGAACACAATATTGGAAAGTGATCACTCCCTATGTTGGTATCATTCTTTACATTCCATTCACATAAATTACTCATATTTACCGACACTTAAGTAAGATCTATACAAGAAACTGAATTTCTTGTAACATTAACCCTGGTACCTCTTCCATCATTAAGGCAAGAAAGTGATCTCTCCTCGATTAGTTCTTCAACTACTTCTCCATTAGTGTCTGTATGCTCACTTCCCCACAGAGTATTGTGAGCATTAAAGTCTCCACACCATATTTCTCTTCTATCAACACTTTCTGAGATCTCATGGAATGTTGCATTGATAAATTTCTTGCACGGATTATAAAAATGGACTACTTTGATGTTTCCTCTGGAACTACACATTTCTACAACTACACATTCATACTCATTTGGAACAGTTACCCTTCTATATGCTAAAGTATCCTTATTAAATTGTTACACATCCTCCACTTTGTTTTCCAGTTCTGTCAAATCTAACCTAGTTGTAGCCTGGTAGGACAAAATCCAAATGTGGTCTTAACCAAGTTTCTTGTATACACATAACATCAGGTCTAACTTCCAGATCAGTTACAACCTTGTTGAACTCTTGTCCATTTGCAATTAAACTTCTGGCATTCCAGTGGAGGATATGAAACACCATAATGAGGCTAATCACCTTGAGACACTCCATCATAATTAGTCGGGTTCAACATCTCATGAATCAGTTCAGCTGTGATCCCCAGTATCTCTATGGCTGCCTCTACAATTGTCTTGATTCTATCACTTTTTTACTTCTGTTGTATTGCCACATTTACAGTCTTACAAGTGAAAGCAACAAGGTTGGTTTTACCCACAATCAGCGTATCTTCATTAATCTCCTTTATCCATGGATTTGTTTCTGTTTGCCTCTGACTTGGTGTTCGAGATGAAACCTCAATTACTCGTTTGTTCTCAGACACTACTCTATTTACTACTTGTGTACCACTGGATCTGAATAGTTCACTTTCCTTCACTTTTTTTGCTGCATCAGCATAAGATACCTGATTAGTTACTTTATATTTCTGTACCTCTCTAGCTTGCCTTTGAACAGGGCATCCTCCAAAAGCAGCGCTATGCTCACCGCCGCAATTACAACATTTCACTTTTGTATCCTGGCTACATTTTCCATATTCATATTCACCTCCACACCTAGCACATCTTTGTTTTCCTTTACATTGTCCAGCAGTGTGTCCCATTCTTTGACACTTGAAACATGTAAGTGGTGCTGGGATAAACTCTCTTACATCATAACTCAGATATCCCATTCTTACTCTCTTTGGCATAACTTTTTCAAACTCGAGGACTACTGACAGGCTATCAGTTTTCACCCCTTTTCTTTGTGTTTGCAGTCTTGTAGCTTTCACCACTTTTCCTCCTTTAACTTCCTGAATTATCTCCTCCATTGTCATTGCCAAAGGAACAAATAACACCTCTAAGCTTTGCTGCATTCCTGGGGATATGAGTACTGATCCTTTCCGCATTAAGTGTTTCTGCTCTGAGAAACCTCTCTCTTTGCAGTTGGTCTGTAGCAAAGACCAGTAGCCTCCTATTACTCAAATATTTGGCAAACTTGATCTTACCCATTTCTTTCTCAATTGCTTTTGTTAGTTTTAGTGGGTGAAAATGCCCCCCTTCTTTTTTGAATGTTATCATCACTTTCCATTCAGTTTGTTCATCCTCCTTTCTCACATTTATCATTGTAGACTTAATTTTCCTCCACATCATAGGTTGAACTTCCAGAACTATCACACCTTGCTTTCCTCTTATTATGTACATCCTGCCATGGCATACTATCACTATCTCCACCCGTACTTTTACCCATGATAATTACATTCACGGCACAGTTGTTGCTTAATTCGCCAAATACCAACACTCGTTCTCAGTAGCACGCTCAAACACAATTCCGACCTTCTCCGTTCACTTCCGCCTTCTCTCCTTCTCCCCAGCTGTGACTGTTAATGTCAGACATTTTAATAAACGATTCAGCAGACTCACATATAGTTGGTATACGGCGCATGTCTGTGATGTCAGCTGCATGGCGAAAGTTCAGCCCAAATAATTATAAGGTCTCTCTTTCATTTAATTTTAATTAGCTTTATTGGCATGAATGTTTAGGTAAACAATGTAACCAAAGCAAAAATTCACATACAAATATTCTTATTGTTATATAATTTCCTTTTTAACTGTTCTGGACAGATTATGATGAAAACAAATTTTTTTTTCTGTTGCTGAGATTGAGTTCTTAATCTGTTGGATTAAGAACTTTAAGAATGCATCTTTCTGGCCAACAGTAAATTCACAGACTTTTGAAAGGACAAGTTAATGTTGCTAGAACAAGCAAAAGCAGCAAAAGACAACTATGACTATTTTATAACTACAAGGGCAAATTAGTAGAACTGAGTCCAAGTTATGAAAACAGGCAGAAAAATGCTTGGTCAGATTCTAGAGGCCTTTACACAGTAAGTCCATTAATATCTTCTCAAATAGTTTTAGGCATGCATCACACTTGGTTTGTTTTTTTGGATGACAGATTTAAAAAAATGCATAGGAACTGTTGTTATTTTAGCATTTAGTAATTTGCAAATGTTTATGTAATTGATTTGATTAAAGTGATTTCGGCATGTGCTACTTAACCCCTCGTGTAGTTTACACAGTGAGGAACCCACAGTCGTTGGATTCACAGTTCAAATTTAGATCTGTAAGTTTTAAACCTTAATGTTATTCCCACAACTGAAATGTCAAACTAAAAATCAGAGCAAGAAGAAAATAGTGGACCAAAAACACCAAATTACTTTCAGCGAAAGTGAGAGAGAAATACACAGGGAAATACACAGGGAAAGACAGAAAATAATCCAAGTGTATTTTGTCTTGATTCCCACTGTACAGAGTGAAACACAGTGCTTGAAGTGGGGCAGTCCCCAGTACGCAATACCGGCACCTTGACTTTTTGGCGTACTGGGACTTCTCCCAAGCTGCCAATACTCTCCTCTAACCTCTCCATATCAGGTTCTCTAGGCGCTATGGGTAGCGCTCACCTGTTCCCGTTCTCGCCTGCCTGCTATTCTCAGGCCCCATCCACACTACTCCGTTTTTGTAGTTTACAAATGGAGAATTAAAATGAATACGATCTCTGCCCACAGCAGCGTTTCTGCTGCGTTTTGGAGTTGATTTCAGTCTACTAATGTAGACTGAAATCAACTCCAAAACGCACAGCTAGGACCCGTTCAGGTGCACTGGGCATGCCAGTGTAAACATGAAGCAGATGGTCTATTCCATAGTTACAGAAGATTTGGCAAAAGAATAAATAAATACAGACTGAGCATTAGACCAGTTTTTTTTTGTTGCATGCACCAATAACGAGCTGGGACTGTTACTGAATGTAACACGGGACTGTGGCGGCAGAAAACAGACTGGGAGTTGTTGCAAAGTAAACGGCGACATGCACAGTACAACTGTAGGCAGATGAGTGTTGTTTGCACAGTACAGAATATTTTAATAAAAATATGAAGTCAAAAACCTGGTCAGCAGAATCGTGTTTCTGCTTTGCAAGACCCAATCAGAGAGCCGAGCTTGAGCAGCTGTGTCATCGTTTCTAAAGTCCTCCGTTTTGGCCCATCTTCACTAAAACATAGCAAAAGGTCTCCGTTTTAATTCGAAAACGCAGTAGTGTGGATGGGGCCTCAAAGAAGTTTGGGTGCCTTTCAAGCTGTGTGCAGAAAGTAGCTCGTCAATGTCACTTATCGTAAACCAACCAATCACAGCCTGAATGGGGCGGGACATTTAAAAACATTGACAGATAGGTGTCATTTACACTGGGGACGCTGGGGACAGGTCAGAATCTGAATGTCTCCATCACATTTTGAAAGCTTTTGTGAAAAATGTTCTGAACAACAGCAACTGAAAACATGCAATGCAACTGAAATATAGAAGAAACAAATGTGCATTGTCCAAAAGCTGATTACTGCATTAGATTCCATTATATTTTTAAATTTTGAATTGTCACTTGCCACCTTAATTTTGGTCCCCTTCATGTAAATAAAGCCATTTCCACCATAAATTGGTGCAGAAAATGTCTCAAGAATGCAGGAAACTAAGTATTTAATGCTCAAAGTCGTTGTTGTATAATGTTATAATATTTACTAGTTTCATCTCAAGGTTGAGGATAGTGCGGAGGGAGGAGAGGGTACTGGCACCTATTTTTGTCCACTTCAAGCACTGGTAAAACATCAACAGCCACTTTTACCTAGAAACGTAGTACCTATTGTATGTGTGTGCAGGAGGTGTGTAAAAACTGCGCAGACCCTCACTTTTGCTTTCATATGTGTTGTAGTTATTGGTTTTGCGTTATGATTTTGGTTTGTGATATTTTCCTGTTTGATAATACTATTCTGCGTATGTTTGTCATCCATTTGTCATTCTCAACTATTGGCCGTGGTTATAAATTATTTCTAATACAAAAGCAACAGTTTAACAAATTAAAATAGTATCTTGTATTACTCATATGTGCAATATCTTGCTGCTGGACACCACTTAATCAGCTTTTATTGTATATTCATTATTGTGCTCTTATGTTAAATTTACTGTTAAACTGGTACCAACTGACATATATTCGAGAACTGTAATGCACCTTTGGGTTGTCACAAAAGTAATCTGCTACACAATAACAAAACAGGGCTTTAATCTTGAATGTAAGCAGGGCTTCACAGGTTAAAAATACATGCAGCTGGAGAGGCTAGACAAACTCAGAAGTGGCTGTCAGTGGCTGCCAGCTAAGTTACCTGTCTTTACCGACACGACAACCGCAACCACCGCAGCTTCTCCCTCAACCCAAACCCTGTCCTGCAGTCCAGGTGGAGCCACTTATTCTATTGACACAGTGACTCTGTTACTTTCTTTCAATGGCTGTTTGACGCATAACGTCCTCTAACTGGCGAGGTGGCCAATTAACATTACTTTACTACTTACCTTCTAACAGACGTCTTTTGTTCCAAAGTGTTGTCACTCTAAATTCAAACACTTCTCTAATATGTTTATATGTTTATGTCTAATATGACTTATGTGCATGCTTCTTTAAAAACTGCAGTTAGCAGACTTCTGTTATTTTAGCATCGTTACCAAAGCTTAAAGTTGGCTAATTAGTTGGTTAGGTGATGTTAGCTAAGCTAACAAGCTCACATTATGTACCCATAGCTTATTATTGTAACACATAAATAAAAGGACTACTAGCCAATTAGAAGCAGAGAAGGGCAGGTCGTAAGAAACAAGGTGGTGTGATCCAGTCCACAACCACACATCATTGTTCCACATCTTACCATAAACCACTTCAAAAATCACCATATTTCAACTCAGTTTTACATAAAAATTGGCCAAACAATTTGAACTCAGTAGCTTTCACATCAGGTGTAACATTAGCATTATAGTTATAACTTTAGCTGTGTTAGCCAACGTTTACAACAACTCCGCACTTCAACAGTCTGTGAAGTTACATTGCTGTATTTATTTTAAATATAATTCACAACCAATAAAGCATACTTACAGGTTGTGATTGTGAATTTCCAGGCCCAAACAGAGTCGGAGTTGCATCGTCTTTTAGGACTAAACGTTGAACTGTTGCCGGTGTTCTGACGATCTATCGCAAATCGATACTCGGCCCTTCTCAGTTTTCCATTACAGATAGTACCCAGAGATAGTACGTAGCTTGTGGTCATAGCGACGCCACACACAACTGCTGCGACTTAATGTTCAATGCGACACACACACCAGCGATCCACACAGCTTTCTCTTTTTTAAAACGTTTCAACATTCCTCAGAATGTAAAGACAGATAAGCGGTATGAAAACCTTCCAGCTGTGTTTTCCTCTGCCGTTGTTGCTGCAGCGGTCTGTGTGATGGCGGGAGCAGAGGGCTCTGTGAGCGGGCGGCTGGCCGGCCTCACACGCTCCTCCCGTGGGTTGGTGCAGGCTTCCCCCGCAGCCACTTGCAGAGCTCCTCAACTCCGACAATTTTCAAGCACCTTTTGTTCTGCCATCATTTCTCGTAAATCTACACAGCTGATTTCACCTCAAAACTTCTCAGAAGTGGATTTAGTGATGAAATAACATACGAAAACTGTAAAATATAAAACTTTCTGTTGCTGGCCTCTGTCTGGTGCAGCAACGATGATGCAGTGAATAGTGACGATTCTCTCTGACCAATCAGCAGTATGTTTTCACGTTACATTTTAGTATCCCTCAGCTCGCTTGGAACCTAAACAGAGGTGAGGTGATACGAAAAAAAGTCCCTGAAACAGGTACAGGTACAATATTTCTACAATGGAAAACCAAAAAAGAAGGAGATGGGAAAAGCCAAAACGCATAATACCACCTCTTTAATGCTTAAGGAGAGTGTCTGGATTAATTTTGCAGTAATGACTCACCCCTCAATGTACATTATCCCATGTCTTACACAGTTAATATTAGAAGAAGAAATCACTCAATTGACCTAAAAATTTGATTTAAAATTATTTTATTGCTTCCATTAAAAAAAAAATTCAATTGATTCATTAGAATGTTGAAACTCCGTCCATAGCAACTAAAAGTCATTTTATAATTTTGCCTAGTTAGCACCATAATTTACTGTTGTTGATGGGACTTCTTTTGGAATACTGATGTTGACGTTTCTGTCCTCATATATCCCTGTTTCCTTCTTGCCAGGGCTTTGCAGTTGAAACACATTGTTACTATTATCACTACTGCAAGTTAGTTTGTAGCGATAGGCAACCAGGAGACACGCTCACCATATCTACTGCCATTGCATGGATTGGAGGACAGGATCTTGCTCCATTTTTCCGGTAATCGTCACATTATCTCACTACTCTCAAGCCTGAGACAGCAGTTGGCCAGCTGTGCTCCTCAAGCTGTGATTGAAAGCCCGACTGCCTGGCTGATTTTCCCCAAAAAATGGTGTCCCATGGACTTCTTGCCACACTGCTTGTCTGTTCAGTAGCTGTTGGGCTTTCCTTAGTGGGTGAAGGTAGAAAGCAGGAGGGCAATGGGGTTTAAAATACTTTATAAAAACTGGCAACTGGGTAGTTTGGATTGTCAGGCTCAGTGAAGATGCACCCCGTGTAATTTTTTACATGAATCTTTGGCATCTTTTTAGTTCTTGGTCTCAGCATTTTGGACGTGAGCAATGTACTCATTGTCATTCTCACCCTTTCCCTCTCTGCCTTGTCTTTCTAGATGCAGCTGTACATCAAACCCACTTTTTGTCCCAATCCCAATTTCTGCACCAAATCACAACAACAGTTATCTCATGCGCTTTTCATAAAAGAGAAAATGGAGCTGCCTATGATCAGAGTTGGTTTCTCAGTGGGTGTGTCGCTGAGTGGGGAAAATCTGTTAGAACTGTGAATTGGTTGGTGGTGACCTGTGGGCTTATGCTTACGACTATTCCTCTTTCAGACAGTCACCCTGATTTCCCGGTTGCTCAGTGGATCCCGGGGGACGGCTACCAGAGGCTACCTCAGGTAAGTCTGCACCAGCTACCGGCGGGTGGCTAGCTACAGTAGCTAACAACTGATCTACCAAGGTGCGGAGCCAAACTTCTAAATCATGTCTACAAATAAACTACACTTGTTACAATTCAAATCAATCTTATTTATATAGAGGGTATGCGTTGATGTCACTTCCCCTTCCGGAACACGCTGGAGTGAGTGGCAAAACGTCTGTTACTGTGGCTGCGTTTAGCAAACCGGGAGTAAAACAAGTGATTATTTGCTCAAATTAAAGGCAGTCGGACTCAACATTGATTGACAGAGAGAGAGAGAGAGAGAGAGAGAGAGAGAGGGGTGAAGAGAGAGAGGGCAAGAGAGGAACAGAGAAAGAGTGAGAGGGATGGAAGTAGAGAGAGAGGGGAGGGAGACATCGTACATCGTTAACATGTACAAACTGAAATCGATCTGATAAATAGGACTTAAACCAGCTTAGAGCGGTTCCTTTAATGCCAATGAAATGTTCCAGTCTCTGTAATAGGATCTGATGGTCAATGGTATCAAATGCAGCACTAAGATCTAATAAAACCAGTACAGAGACAAGTCCTTTGTCTGATGCAATAAGGAGGTCGTTAGTAATTTTCACCAGTGCTGTCTCTGTGCTATGATGAGCTCTAAATCCTGACTGAAAATCCTCAAATAACCTATTGCTCTGTAGAAAGTCACACAGCTGTTTAGCAACTGCTTTCTCCAGAACCTTAGAGAGAAATGGAAGGTTAGATATAGGTCTATAGTTGGCTAAAACATCCGGATCAAGTTTGGGCTTTTTCAGAAGAGGTTTAATTACAGCTACTTTAAAGTACTGTGGTACATAGCCTGTTGATAGAGATAGATTGATCATATCTAGTATAGAGGTGCTGACTAAGGGTAAAACATC
>NW_025741726.1:0-17917 GCF_021292245.1 Micropterus dolomieu
CAATCATCATGTGCTGACAGGATCCAATAACAAACTCTGCTTGTCTTACATGAAACACTGAGAGTCTTTCTCTCCTCTGCTGTCTTGACATCTTTTCCTTCATTCACAGGATATCTGGCAGAACAGGTGATGTTGTATCCATCATGTTGGTCTGACAGAGTGATGGTCTCCTGGATTTTAGTTGTAAAGGTTCGATCTGTGTTTTCCTCTGTGTTGCTGTGAGAGTCTTGTTGGAGGTTCCAGGTGAGTTTAGGAGGGGAGTGTGGACAGGGAGTGGAAGCTGAGCAGGTTATAGTGACAGACTGCTTCTCCTTCAGATCAGCTGGGATCTCAATTCTGGGGCTTGGAGGAGAATCTGTGGTTTCAAATCAAACACAGATTTTACACCGAAATGGCAATGCTGACATTTAAGGATTTAAACTGCTTGTATTGATAATTTACAGATAAACTGGCTTCATTTAAAATGTAATAAAGAATTAAAAACAATAACTGTCATGTAGGTTTTGTCCATCACTGATGATACATGAGTTTTCCCTTTTTGTGTCAAATAAAAAAATCAGCAGACAGGTACTGACATTTTGCCTGATTTGACAGTCACAGTAATATAGACAACATACGAAAGAAGTGAAAGATGTTTTCATATATAGGTATCTAAGCAGTATTGAACTGTAATAACTTTGAATACGACCACTTTCTGTTCACTGGTTGGTTTCTTTAACGTTGGACTCTGACAGCTGCTGTTGATAATCCTACAGTAGATATTTCATTTTACACTGAAGGTTAAGTCATGGAGTTTGCTGTTTAAACCAAAACTGCAACTTCATGTTTTATTTACAATAATAACATTATAGCTGTTGATAGATATATACTGAAAAACTAAACTCTCTCACCTTTAATTGTTATTTGAAGAGGATCACAAGATGCTGTTGCCATGAATAGTTTGTTCTCAATTCTGAAGAAGTATGTGTTTGTATAACTTGTATTTAAACTGGAAAACAGAGTGGTGCAGTTTTTCTGACTCAGTTTTCCAGTAATCCTCATTGGATAGGTGTTAACTGTCCCACTACTGTTGAAAATCACATTGTTTGGATTGATGCTAAACTTAGAATCACTTTTAATCCACACTCCGAAGGTTTCTCTTCTGCTGTCAAACTCTTGTTCTGATTTAGCACTAAAGTTACATGGGATTTGCAAACAAGATCCACTCAGTGCTTCCATCTTCTGTGGTGCAGAAATGATGAGAGCTGCTGGCTCAGAACAAGCAGCCCAAACACCTGTAAAACCAGATGATAAAAAAAAGTGGAGCAAAATCTGCATGAAGAGAAAGTTCACGATACACAAACTACAATTCAGCTGCAGCATGTTCGCTCCTTTTTCCTTTTAACAATGTCAGTATAAAACATTTGACTGTGCTGCTCTTTCAGCTTTGTTTCTAAATGAAGTCCAAACTGTAAATGATGAACGTCTCCAAATAAAAGTGACTGAACAAACAGCTCACCTGAAAGAAAGAAGACACTCAGGAACATGTTGGCTGTCACAATATTCACAGACAGGACTGCAATGACACTCATCACCTGGATTTGAAAACAAAAGTTACTTTCAGTATTTTAAACAAAGCATTCATTTTCTTTTAAAGCAAACTCAAATTCACACATTCAAACAGGAACTTGCCATCTACAACCAGATGTTACTGTGTTATAAACAGTGATTAATAATATCTGCAGAGCTGCACTGAGAACACTTTCAGTATAAACTGAAAATGATCCAGCGTGAGTTTATAATATTAAAGTTCAAATTAAATGTTGCTGAAGCAACTTCTCATTTCTTTGAGGCTCATTTCTGCCAAACTAAAACTCAAGAAATAAAATATATCAGGTATTTTTCAGTGGAGTTCATGAAAATCAGCAAAAGAAGAAACTAGATTAGAAAGCACAAACATCAAAAGCAGAAACATTTTTACCTTACCAAACGAGCCTGCAGCTGAAACAGAGAAATCATTTGTTTTAAAATTAGGGAATTTGTGAATTTCAGCAGAACTGCAACAGACACAGTAACTGACTTCCCTGCTAAGCCGTTGTAATATAAAAACAGAGTTGTTGTTTTTAGCTAGGTATCAAACGACTAAAATACTGCAGAAATACAAGAAGTCTTCACACTTCCTGCTCTCACCGTCAGTCAGGAAGTCAGTTTGGGGCAGCTCGAGCTCATTTGAATGCAAATGATGTCAGATGTTGTTGCATCTTAAACTCATCAGAGTGCAAATGGTTTATTTATTTAGATTTATTATTTTCTAGTTTAATTATTATTTTAGTTTACACACTAATGTAGTATTGTACTGAGTACAGGCTTATTTCCTATGTTTTCTGGAGCTTCTGTTACATATATTACAGTACAGACAATAAAAAAACAAAGTGAGCTTACTGTATTGTAAGGAGGACAGTTCCAGGGGATAAAGGTTTAGATGATCCTCTCCTGCTGAGTTTCTGTTTAGTGCATTCTTACCAGTTTACAGACCCAAAGGAAAAAGGCAGATTGTGGCAACAGACAGAGCTGGTAAGGCTCCTTCTGCTGGATCACGTGAGGACTCTGTTGTGGTTTTGTCAACATGCTGTGATGATTGAGGACAGAACGGACCCAAACGCAACGCTTCAGGTTTCAAAAGAGGTTTATTGAAGGGAAAGGGGATGAAGAGGGGCTGGGGAAAGGGGGGAGGATGGACACCGGCAGACGTGGACGCGGGGGACCGAGGAGCTGGCGGAGCAGGAGGCGTTCAGGTGAGAGGGCTGAGGGGAGCTGGAGGCTGTGGAGGGAAGGATGCGGTGGCTGGCGGTCCGGCGGGGAGCGAGGGGAGAACCGGGGGGCGTCGTGGAGGCGGCGAGAGGAGGAGGCAGGTAGGCGAGCCCGGCTGGCCGAACGTGGAAGCAGAGGTGGGTGGACCTGGCGGGAGGAAACAGACAGACAGGGTTAGTACTGGATGACAGGAGACGAAAAGGTTCGGCATGAAAAGGTTCATTAATAGCTAGAGCGAAGCTGTGGCACCAAGTCTGGAGCTGCGACGATCACGGGAGGATGGAGTGGAGAGCCGGGGTAGAAATACTGGTCGAGATGAAGCTGATAGATGGCTGGTGCGGCGATCGGGGATGGAGGTTAATGAGGCGCAGGTGTGGATAACCAGCTGGGCTCTGGAGCGGAGAGGGAGAGAGCACACAGAGGGGAAGAGAGGAGACACAGGAGAAACCAGGATGCGAAGGAGGAAAGGAAAAACAGGGCACTCACCAACAGCCGGGCTGCCACCGCAACACATGCAGCCAAACAAATACACATCACAAAGTACACATCAGAAAGAAGATTTGAAAAAAGGGAAAATTTGTGAACTATTTGCAGTTAACAGCTGTACAAAGTGTATCATGTTCATGTCAAATTATAAAGTTTAAAGTTTAAATCGTCTATTTTACACTTTTTATATTTTTAGGATACACAGAAGTACAGTAATATTTTAATTGATGCCCTTACTGACAATAAAATATGACAAAAAACTAAATTGGGAACTTAATGATGAAGCAATTTTGCCAAATGACCAACTTCTGTAAACCTGAAGTTTTCAGCGTTTTTTTCAACACTCCGTAAAAGGGACCCTCAGTTTATCCTCCACCACTTCTCTTTTACCCACTTTAGGTCATCAACCTCAAACTGATCAGCCTCATGCTTTTAACACTTATATTTCATTTACAGTAACATCAAAACAGTTTCAAGTACTGTGGGAAACAAAGACAGTTACATGTTAACTACATGCCACAGGATATACATTCGATGTGTCTTGTAATGAATGTGATGTTCTGTTGAAGGACTTGCACCACACTGCTGACTGTGTTGTAATGTTTGTAATGTGTGCCACTGTCAGTACATGTATAGATCATTCAGCAGCTGAATTAGATTCAGAAATTAAACCTCATGCACTGAATGTATACCACAAATATAAAACCAAATGTTTTCAAGGGGAAAGTAGGAAACATGTTGCAGGTTACTTTCTTCGCTCTGAATACTCACAAGCTTTTCACATGATGAAATAACTACTTACTAATAACAGATCAGTTATCAATTAACCCCATAAAAGGAAACAGTCAAAAGACAAATAACAAACTGCTTCACAAAAATACTTTATAATTATGTTTTTCTTAAATATCTTATCTTTCTTAAATACAGGAAGCATTTGACTCATACGGCAGAGGAGAACTAATGAAATTAAGCTATGAGTTTAGGAGTTAAAAAGACAATATTAACATTATGGGACCTCCCCGACAACAGAATGTTTTGTTGGGTCTTACTGCATGTCGGCGGCCTGCGTTGGCCTGTTGCACGGGTCCCACGCTAGCTGCCCGATCCTGGCTTTTTGCTAGGGATTCTCCGGGGTTCTCCGTGTCTGATTGAAGAAAAACCTCAATGGTTGGCCGTCCTCCGTCTGGCAATTTGGCTGTTTTCAGGTTTCCTTCGTTGCTGCTGGCGAGACCACGTGGCTTGGTCTGACCTCGGTGAAGTTGGCTCGACGAAAAAGCTTAAAAGGGAACTTGGTCGTTCCTGAATTAGACCAGTGTAACTTAACGGACTGATAACTTTAACAAAACAAAAGAAAGAAAGAAAATAAAACAAGTAAAGTTGCTGTTAAACGAGGGAAAAATCGATGTTGCGGCACTTCGCGTGTGTAGCTTCAAGCAAAACAAAGACTTCGTTGCGCTGGTCGAATTCTTAGGGCGTTGCCAGGAGAGGCACGAAGGACGCGTGCCGAAGCGTCCAGAGAGCAGAGCGAAGAGGAAGAGAAGAGAGAGGGCGACATCGTGTGTCGCTCTTTTCTGGTCTGGGGTTCCCCAGAGGGCAGTCCTTCGTTCCCGACAGGGAGCGTTTCCGGTTTCCCAAGGGACTGTCTTTCTAAACTTTTAATGTCTATAAAAGAAAAGAAAATCTATTTGCGCGTATCATAATGAAATATTTTCCACAATCAAACCTCACTGGTCAAACAGTTGTACGTTGTAGTCTAAGTTAAGCATTTGGTAACAGGAAAACAATTGTCAAATTATTGGTCATGATAAATGAGTGACATTTATACATTAACGGCATTTCTGACGATGGTATGTAATACTTATTTCGTCCACTTGGGAAAGCTCAGGTTACATGAGGAAAGCTTAGATTAATCCAAAACAATCTTTCCTTAGGAACTGGGAAATTTAGTTATTTGGGCTTAAATTCAAGCCGGCAATTAATAGAGTATAGTATGACATTTCTTTATCATCATTTGAAAGTATTGTGAACAAGCATTGGATACACATAAGATGAAGGAGTGTCCTTAATCTTGCTGAAAATAAAAACACAGCAAAAGTAAGTTATTTAGATTCTTTTCAGCAATAATATCAACAACAGATAGCAACAACATGGTAACATAACTACTCAAATAGAGGCAAACGTAATCAAGTAACTAAAAGATTATTTAATTGAATAGTTAATGCTTTGAGTCTTTGGAGACTGCAGTCTTTGTTTACATAAAGTTCAGGCTGTCCTGGATTATGTCACACTTAGGCATAAAAGGGAGTATCCCTTTGATGGGGTAATGAAACACAGAGCAAGGTCAGTTGCCACAAGTGTTGGGGGGGGGGGCAGTTTAGGGTTTCCTGCCCCCTTTAAAGGGGAGTTCTGATGCTGAGGCTGTTCAGGGAAATGCTAATCGCTGGTTAGTGTCCCTTTTGTCAGTTTAACAGTCAGGCACCGCGTTATCAGGCTTCGGAATCAAAGGTGCCAGTTTTACGGTTAGGCTGCTCAGGAATAGCACTTAGAGAAAGTGACCCTTTCTTTTGTTGGGGTCTCTTCAGCCGTCTGTGGAGGGTTGATAATTAACCCCCCTGCTCCTCTCTGGGAGAGGAAAAGAGGAATTTGGAGTAGTTCCAAATTTATTTAATATAAAATGCACAAATCCACACTGTTGTCCACTACATCCCCCCTCAGCCAAAATTTTCCCTCAGATAGGGAACAGTGGGTGAAAATTCTTTGGAAATTCAAATTTAATTGGTGAAAGACCCCCACTTGTAACTTAGTGGTAGGTTTAAATTGCAACAGGGAGACACAGAATAGTGGCTAGGGCTGTGGGTGGCGGACCAAAGTAAAAAGATACCTTCCAAGTTCTGTTTTACGAGGCACGCACGTGAACTCTAATATGACCTTTTTAAACCACTAGCAGTTATCGTCCCTAATTGAGGAGAATTATTGATTTATTAGGACATTATTGTTCCCGACAAGTCCCATGGGATTTTTGTGAAGCTTGATTTGGTCCAGAACAGGTGAATGTTTTTCTGTGACCACAGAAGGATCGGTCCAGTGGGGAAAGAACTTGTGTGCAAGTCTTCCTGTTCTCTGGCCGTCCTGTTTCCTTAGTGGGACAAACTTTGTCCCCCCTTCGGAGCTTGTTATGAGACACGTTTTGGTCATTATAGACTTTGCATCGTTGTGTGCTGTTGTCTAAATTATTTTGGCCTGTGAGGAAATGTTTATTTCCTCTGGCTGGTTCAATTAGGGGTTCCCTCCTGTCAAATTGTGGGTTTGACAAGGGAAAAGAAATGCCTCTCCGTTGTAAGGAGGCTCTGTGTGATGGTTTTGCTGGTTGAGACTGGCAGCAAACCTTACAGGTTTTGATGTAGTCTGCTACATCATTTTGCATGTTTGGCCATTATGCTACTTGTTTAAGTGCATTGTGTGTTGCACTGAACCCTTTGTGGCTTTTGTAAGGGGAGTCATGGGCGTGCATGAGCATCACCCCAGGTGAAGTGCGGGCGTCTGAGACATACGACAGAATGCCCTTGACGACACGCAAAGAAGAGCGCACCAGGTAAAGGTGTTTCAAGCCAGGGATGGAAGCAAGCTCATTGTTGGAGACAGGCTCTGCGTCAGAAAGGCAGAGGAGCATTTTGCTATGGGCGGAATCAAGAGTTTGAAGCCGAATTAAGTCAGAGTCACGGACTGAGATTTGTGGGGCAGGGGCGGCTGTCAGAGACAAGCCTGCTGCCTTGGCTCTGGTGGCATTGCAAGTCATATTGGTGGGATGGGTGGGGAGCAAATCTGCTTGGGAGTGCTGGGGTGTGTCTTGAACTGCACCCTGTTTTCCTAGTGCTGTAAACTTGGTGTCAAGTTCAGCTTTAGGATGACTATATGTGGTGTCTGACCCCCGTCTCATGCATTTATGTAAAGTTATGGAGGATGGCTCTGGTGAAGTGTTGACAGAGAAGACGGTGATGGTTTGTGCACCCATATGTCTGTCATTGGTCATGTTGCTTCTGGGAACAGAGTCGCTGGTAAGCGGCAAAGAAGGAAGGCTGACAGTAGCCTTTGAAGGCTCAGTGTGAATCACTTCCTTAACAGAGAGGTCAGGTGGCAAGGAAAAAGGCATGTGCCTCATCTCTGGAGTCCTGAGCTCACAGTCATGAGTGTCGGTGCTGATCGGCCAATCCAGTGGAGTGGTTTGGGGGATCAGTGCATCATTTGAGGTGGTAATTAAAGCACAGAAGCAGGCTTCTCATTCTGTGATGTATTCAGTGAGATAGGCAGAGGTCATCTCACCTGTGCCCAGATCGTCAAGTTCTGAAAGTCAAGCAGTGGCTCAAAGCGGTTAAGGAAGTCTTTGCCGATGAGTAGAGGAATGGCGTCAAATGGTGAGACATACACCGGGTGGATGAGGTCCATGATAGACATGTGTATTAATGTCATGGCTGTCAAATTGAAGATCTCGGGGCCGAGTGGCTGGACTTCAAGATCACAAGTCTGTAGTCTCAAGTCTTTGCAGGAGCAGGTCATAGCCTGTAGCTGCCTGAAGAGAACTGATGACATTACAGTGATGAGTATTTTCAAGTGTTACAGGCAGGTAGAATTTCCGTGAAATTCCCCTTTCAGTCAGATGACACAAGAACTGTTGGGAGGGCGGACTGCCCTGAGTGGCTTTGGACTCTGTGAGAGGATTCTCTCTTGAGTCGGACTGTACCACCAGGAGTGTCCTGGAGAGAGTGGTTCTCTAAGTCCATCTGTGTGAGCGTGTTGGTCGTTTTGACAAAGTGTC
The DNA here is from genome assembly GCF_021292245.1 of Micropterus dolomieu. Lineage (NCBI taxonomy): Eukaryota > Metazoa > Chordata > Actinopteri > Centrarchiformes > Centrarchidae > Micropterus > Micropterus dolomieu. The sequence goes on from NW_025741726.1 coordinate 8,090, forward strand.
AGGAGAAGGGGACTTTGGCTTTGCAGCAGCTGCGGCCAAGTGCTCTGCCTTCTTGTCTTCCTTTTTGGACAGGGTTTGGAGCAGGCGCTTGAGCGCTGTAATTTCCTCCTTACTAAAAGTGGGTGTGTCAGACTCACCTTCAGTATCATTGCTATTTGTGTCTCTATAGTAGGATCTCTGAGATCGCCTGTCCCAATTGTTTTGGGATTTGTGATGCTTGTGCCCCCCCTGTGAAAAGAGGCGGGTTTCACAGCAGTTGGGCGTGTACCAGGGCCGATGGGTTTCAGGCCTCAGATGATTTTGGCTCTTGTCAGACCAAGATGGCTCTGAGTGACGTCGACCATGCTCATTTTGATGAAGGCCGGCTGCACCTCTGCTTCTGGCTTGGTCTATAATTCTGGGAGGTGATGCAGGTTGACGCAGGTGTTTCAAGACCAGGAGCTCGTTTTGGCTCCACCTGTAGGGAATTGATGCTGAGAGCGAGGACACCATGGGGCTCAGAATGCTTCGTCATGGTGAGTCTCTGCTTTTCAAATCCTTTTGTAGCTAACTCATGTAGCTGTCGACTGGTTTGGGTGCGTGGGCAGGTGCCTTGTATTTGGCTTGAGTAGCCAGGTACCAAGGTCTCGGTCATGTGGGCCGAGATGGAGTCAAAGTTTTCCACTGGGTCACCCCCACTGGCTGCCACTAAGCATGGGTCTGCCATGTTCAAATGCAGGTACTCAAGTGGTTTGGTTGAGGACTTTGGTGTGAGTCCAAATCAGACAACAAACAGGTGAGCCAGTCAGTTAAACAGAGTTTCAGCTAGTGTGTTTACTAGTTGAGGAACAAAAGGGAATGTCAGGTTGGAGAAAGCTGACTCTCAAGTCAGACTTAAATGATCAAACTGAAAAATCTAATTTTGGATGAAAAGCATAAAATAGGAAAAATGAAATTAAATCACACTGGGGATTAAAGTTAAATGCTATAGATCAACTCAAAGTTCCTGTTACAACTAGCTTGACAATCAAAGCTCAAAGTCCTTAAAAAAAATGTTTGAGATTAAAAAGAATTAGATTTCTAAAATCAAAGTTCAAAGGCAATGAGAATAAACTCAATGTTCAAAGTTAAATTAACAAAAATCCCAAGTTGATTAAAGTGGATTAAATTTAAGATAAAATCAAAAATGATTAAACTGAAAGTCTTAATTACCCTTTGGTAATTATCAAGTTATCAAAATTCCAATTGCTATAAAAGTCAGAGTCCAAATTACATTTATAATGAATAGGGATTAAAGAAAGCCTAGTTGGAAAGCTATCAATTCAACTTATCAAGCTTAATGTGGGTTTCAGAATTCCAATCAGTCCAAACAACAAAAGGTTAACAAAATTCAAATCAAGATGTTATTCTGTATTTATCTTATTCCTGCAAGGATCAAAAATAGCACTACAGAGAAGGCTTCAAAATGACAAAGTCAAAATCAGGGATATTGTATCAAAATTAATAGAACTACTCAGTGTAATTCTAGGTTAGGGTACAAAATTGGCTCAGTACCTTGTGACAAGCAAACACCCAATAGATCTTTAAAAGTTAGCAGGTATTCAAGGAAAAAGGAGAGCCTGTGCTCTATCCTACACTTAAGGCGTAACACTCCTTATTAATTTAACCTGAGAGTCAACACAATGGTTTATGTGTCTCAATCAAGTTAACAAAATTGATCACCAGAGTCTGGTTTAATTCACCCCATTCAAATGCTCACTTCTGCCACTAGTGACGCTGAAGTCGATTTACTGCAGAGCATGCAATTTATTCCGCCAGCCAGTAGGGGAGCTGTGGCTCTGCCTAGGGCACAGCCTATTTCTCAGTGTAGAAGAAGAAGCGGCTTCCTCTCTGGTCCTTGGACCCAATAGCTGTTAGCTTCAGGCTAACACAGTTAGCAAACCATTGTTGCAGCAACGGCAGTAAATCAGAACATTCACGGACTGGACACCAGTCCCGCTCAAAAGGGGGAAGGATTCGCTCCTTAATTAAAATGATTCAGCTTGCTTTCAAGCTTTGATTTAGCGTTAGCTTAGCTCGGTAGGTACAACGCTACAGGCTAAACTCGGCGTCTTCACGCCTGTGACTCCACTGCCAGGCAGCTGTATTGTTGAAGTAGCTAATTTCAACAGAATACCGGAGCTTTGCATATAACATAACAATCCACGGCTCAGCGCGTCAGACTGTTATTTATAGCCGCAAACAAATCACATTGGCACAGTGCAACTGTAATCTATTTGCCTCTTATAGGGCCTTAAAATTATCTCAATAAATTCACAATATCAGGTTAAGTTTCTCTCAACCAAAAGGGCATTTCATCCGCTCGTCAGCGGAGATTGCATGTAGCTTTAGCTCAGATTTTTCATCAAATGGTAACGTTACAGTAATTCATTCAGTTTAACATTAGCTCGGTTGGACCCTCAAAGCTATCAAACGAAGGTTAAAATCAAGGGCAACTGGACTTGGTTGAAGATACTGGAAGACGTTTCGTCCCTCATCCAAAGGACTTCTTCAGTTCTGACTGACTGGCGGGGAAACTCAGCTATTTAACCTCAGTGGGGTCGTTGGCCAGGGTCATCGAAACCGCTGGTTCGTTAGTGTTCCTGGTTGCTGTGACGACAGTCGTTACAGTCGTTAGGACTACCTGTGGCCAAGACTTAACGACCATCATTGGTATCGTCACCTGACCAATAGGTTACGTTTGTTGAGTTTCCTGGGAAGTGATGAAAGGACAGCATTGTAAGTGGGGGATAAGTTGTGGCGTAGACCCCCTCCCCTGTTCAATGACGGCTTCTCAACCCTGGTGTAGATGGCTTCCTTGACACCTCTTTCAAACCATCCATCTTCTCTGTCTAAAATGTGCACCTGGTGGTCCTCAAACGAGTGTCCTCTGTCCTTCAGATGTAAGTAGACTGCAGAGTCTTGACCTGAGGAGTTGGCCCTTCTGTGTTGAGCCATGCATTTGTGTAGTGGTTGTTTAGACTCCCCAATATACAGGTCTGTGCATTCCTCACTGCATTGGACCGCATACACTAGATTGCTTTTCTTGTGTTTGGGTGTGCGGTCTTTGCGGTGTACCAGCATCTGTCTTAGTGTGTCCTTGGGTTTAAAAAACACAGGGATGTTATGTTTGTTGAAAAGCTCAGCTCACTACAGCTCTGTACTGAACATCAAGGAACAATGGCGCGGCGGCCAAACAAGTTGCACAAAGCATTTCATTTCAAAACAAAGCAGACAAAAGAACACGGTCATAACTCACACACAGCTTTCAGCACTAACGTTAAGTTAAGAGGGAAGACAGGAGACTTCCTAGGGAGCAACTTACTGGGCGATAATTATTTTAGTGGCAAAATTAAAATTTTGGAGGGAAAAGTGTTTCTGGGGCTCTTTTAATGATTTCTCTGCATCAATGCTGTGTGTATAGTCCATTCTAGGATGTCTCAAGGCCTCACATGGGGCACCATCTGTAGCATGTCTAAAACTTAGCTATGAATTGTAATATATTTATGAGAATTAATACCCTATTATTAATTTTAATATTCAAAAATATATTAATCCATAAAAAGCTCTCGTTTAAAAAGGGGCACCACCGGAGTTATTATCCTAGAGTCTCCGGACCACTAGTGATCAGTTAGTTAATAATCGCTAAATTATCTTAAATCAATCAGTCAGTCTCATATCTAAAGAGTCAATTCTCTTGGCAGGGACGTGGAAATAGGCAACACACACACTTCCTTGATTACAGTGAATTTATTAACTAACCAAAGCGATAAATACAGGGAAAATAAACAACGGCTAAACAATGAGAATGGAGGTTCGATTGTGGGAAACATTTGACTCAGACAGGCAGAGGAGAACTAATGAAAGTAAGCTATGAGTTTAGGAGTTAAAAAAAGAGACAATATTAACATTATGGGACATCCCTGATCACAGAATGTGACGGCCTGCTTTGGCCCGTTGCACGTGTCCCATGCTAGCTGCCCGATCCTGGCTTTTTGCTTGGGATTCTCCGGGGTTCTCCGTGTCTGATTGAAGAAAAACCTCAAGGGTTGGTCGTCCTCCGTCTGGCAATTCGGCTGTTTTCAGGTTTCCTTCGTTGCCACTGGCGAGACCACGTGGCTTGGTCTGACCTCGGTGAAGTTGGTTCGACGAAAAAGCTTTAAAGGGAACTTGGTCGTTCCTGAATTAGACCAGTGTAACTTAACAGACTGATAACTTTAACAAAACAAAAGAAAGAAAGAAAATAAAACAAACTGAGGGGCAAATCTATGTCGCGGCACTTCGCGTGTGTAGCTTCAAACGAAACAAAGGCTTCGTTGCGCTGGTCGAACTCTTAGGGCGTTGCCTGGAGAGGCACGCCGGATGCGTGCCGAAGCGTCCAGAGAGCAGAGCGGAAGACCAGAGCATGAGGAGAAGAGAAGAGACTGGGCGTCGTGTGTCGCTCTTTTGTGGTCTGGGGCGTGGTTTCCCCAGGGGGCGTTTCCGGTTTCCGGACTGCCTTTCTAAACTTTTAATGTCTAAAAAAGAAAATCTATTTGCGCGTATATTATTTTCTGGTTAGCATTAAAACACACAAATCAATGCTAAATGTACAAAAACAAAACACATGACCAGGCAGGTTGACATTGTTGTTTTATGCAAAGATAGGCTAGATGACTGTGAGTACACATACGCATTTGCTCGGTCGTGTCAAACCGACAGATGTATAGCTGTGATTCCATACTATTCTAGCATCCATAAAAGCTAAAAAGCGGATCTATCCCCATAATAATATTCATGTCGATGACTGTCACCTCTCCGTGAGAATCATCTACTTTGTGTTCTCACGCTTAAATCCATCTCTATCACTAACTCTACCCTCTGCTCTTCGTAAAATGTAGCTCCTGATAACCATACCGCATCACATAGACCAATGAACCCTATATTACGATGATAACGATAAGACATCAGCGCTACACTACACAGTTTTTATACCGCCAGGCTAACATTATTGTCTGTGCAGAGATAGACGGCGTTGAATACATACACGCATTTCGCACAGTCGTGTCAAAACGACAAATGTATAGCTGTGAAACCATCCTATTCTCGTAACCCCACCCGCTGTCACACACAGACATTACCATCCACAGTTTTAGCCTACACTACAGGCATTCACATCACAGTTCCTAATGAGGCACAATAACTAGGACTACATGAATCGTTTTTGTTACCTTGAGTTTAAAAACGAGAATGAAAAATAATAACACATGCAGGTGGAACACTTGCTGCATACCTCTGAATAGTGTAGCTGAAAGCCTAAAGTCTTTCTAAATAACCAGACATTTGTATAATTGATTCTCCCTGAAGTTCGCTATAAAAAATTAAAACATACATACATAAAATCCATAAACATAATTTAAGATAATATGCGGCAGACAAAAAGAACCATGACTGAGGATAATAAATATAAGCAGAGATTCGGTTTCTGCAACAGAATACCTCATTTAATTACTTGTAAGTAGTATAATTTATTCGCAAGTTGAACAGGAGGACAAATTACATTCAAATTGAAGCCGTTTTCAATGCAACAGTTGTCCAAATACTATGGCATAGTCTCATACTATACTGTTATCACATGATTGCTTCCTACCTCCTACTGCCATACAGGCAGAGTTTAAAAGAAGAACGAAAAATAACAATAGTCTATTTCAATATCGTTTACAATAAGTCACGGGCTATTTCTTTTAACTAATCGCCATCGTTGTTAAGTGAGTGGACTGTATGTGTAACCTAAATACATGTTTAAACACAGTTGTAATGCATTTGGTATACTCTCTTTTAAAACTGGCGAATCCAAATTAGTACTGGGGATCAACCCGTCTTGTGTGTGTGTGTGTGTGTTCCCCTTTAGTCAGTGACGTCACTACTCGGAAGGAAATGCGAACGAAACCACGCATGCATTTGAAACATTTGTTTTTTTACGTATCACATCTGATGTATTTTGTTTACTAGCTAATAATCAAGATGTTGCCAGCAAAACACAAGAGTGAGTAAGTTTCTCAGGGCTTCCAGCAGAATTTGAGGACCTTAGCCTATCAGTGTTAAAGGGTCCTAAATCGAATGCTATGTTAAAGGAGTTTTGATAAAAAATACTGAAAAACCTTCTATTTGTATGAAATACACAATATACTTTGTAATTTATGTTTTCTTAAATGTTTCTGGATATAACATAATGTTTTTTAATCGGTAATTATCATTCCTATGACAGTTTACTACTGAAACCGTGAGTGAAAGGACGGTTGAGTTTGATGGGGATGTTGACCGGACGAAAGCATTGACAAGCTACTGCATACAACTCTTATGGTTGATTCTCAACTGGACTGTTAAAGCGCAATTGTTACATTGTTAGTGAATCTGTGCTGCGGACAAACTCTTGGAAACTCGTTACAGTACCATAGCCCATAGGGTGGGCATTGTTCAGTAAAAAAAAGATAACAGCGCTGGGCACATTGAAACTTTATGATACTTTTGATGTTCAAGGTGTTTCGTAGAACTAGACATGTGATTGCACTGCTGTGGCCCCAATGGCGGGCGATGTGAAAAGATAAACCCCAGAAAACACACAAGTCACGCATAATCAACAACATACCTCCACCCCAGAAAACACTTAAACTCTCACACAAATAACAACTCATCTCTAAGAAAGCAAGACTCTCTGCACTATCTGCTTTCAGGTCTATAAGGCGTAAGGATTATAATACGCTGTACTTAAATTATTTTATTTGTATATAGATAATATCATGAATTTCATTGGCTCCTTAATGTTTGTGAAGCACACAAGGATTATAATGCATTATACTTTAATTAATTTAGTTGTATATAGGAAAGTGTAATATCATGAATCTCATAGGTTTCTTAAATGTTTGTGAAACACATAAGGATTATAATACTTTGCGGGAGCGCACAAAGCTGGACTTTATTTACTACTATGCAAGAAACCAAAATCACCTCTACATTTTTAAATAGGGGAAACTGTTGGGATCTCTCCCACATCTGACAAAGCGGACATAAAATGAAAGATACATTTTGCCACACGTGGCCCTGAGAGAAATAATCTGCTGAAACAAATACACTACACTTGCAGTAAACAAATACATACATAAAGTCAGCGCAAATGAGTTTCATAAGTGTCAAAAGTCCAGCAATGGTCCATGTTCCAAGAAGACAGGGTACTGTTGGATCCAGGTTGCCTAAAATAGCAACAGCTCACTTATAGTTTGTTTTTGAATCCCTCTCTCTTTGACAGTGTGTTGTCGTCCAGCTCCATCACAAGTTTCTGGAGCACTTTGAAAGAGTACTTAAGCTCAGGAGGGTAGTTGAGGTTCAAGGCATACATTAGTCCAAACAACATGGCAGCAGCTAAGGCAATTTTGTCCAGATCATGCAATATAACCTGGCCTTCCAGGACAAGCCCAATGTCCTCTGGTCCATCAGTGGCATCTCACGTATTCCCACCATGGTCTCCTCAATGGCTCCTTGGTTCATGTCTTTGTCTTCTGCCTGCAGAATGCACAGTACCAAAAGAAGCCATATGAGAGGAAATAAAAAAATAAAACCTTAAGCCTATTATGCACAGAAACCATCATACTAAGCATCTGTGTGAACTGATAACCAATTCTTCAAATCGTGGCCTGGGCCTTTATTTACCTTGGCAGCAAAAAGGTACCAGGGGCCTCATTTACAAAACTTTGCGTAGGATTTGCGTCAGAAGTGGCGTACGGATGAAACATAGGACTTGCGTACGCACAGAAATATTCGGATTTATAAAACCGTGCGCACGCACATCCTACGCATTTTTCCCTTAATAAATCACAATCAATTCTAAATGTAGCGCAGCTTTTGCGGCTTCATGTCACGCCCATAGTTGCCCATAAATAGTCCGTGAAATGCCCACAAGTTAATATTCATCGATTGCGAAATCATGGCAAACACAGAGAGGAAATCAAAAAAACGTAACTTCACTCAATGTGAAGTAGAAGTTATCGTTGACGAGGTGGAAAAGAGGAGAAAAATGTTGTTTGGACGCCGTAAATGCTGTAGCCTCACAACCTCGGACTGTGGCCGAAATAAAAAAGACATGGTCGGACATCAAAGTCGAGGCAAAAAAGCGTCTAGCACTCCATCGCCAGAGTGTGTCTGCCACGGGTGGGGGAAAGGGGACACCGGAGCTGACCCCTCTTGATGAGAGACTGGCGGCAATTATTGGGGAATCCCTATTAAGTGGAGTGGTGACTGAGGCGGAGGGGGACACTGACGCGCCAGATGCACCAGATGACACAGGTAAGTGAAATAAGTAAAATGAATGCAGTCAAGTCACATGTATGTAGGCTACACGATTACAGTTTATTCATATAGAACAATCTTTATTTCAGTCGCTGGGTGTTCCAGCAGGGCCAGTGGTTCAGAGGCTGCAGCTGAGCAGCCGTCTGGACCCAGCGTCTCCACGGCACGCGGCTCTCAACCCTCCAGCAGCGGACGTGTCCTCACCGATGCAGTCCTCGAAATGCAGAGGGAAGTCATTAACTCAGTCAGAGAGGTGGCAAAGGAGTTGGGCGAAATCAAGACTGTCCTAAATGAAATAAACTGCACAATGAGGGAATTCTTGAATAAATAATATATTTTTTCCACACCTTTTGTTGTTCTTTACAAGCGACGCATCACTTCCAAACGCTGGCGCACAGCAGCAGCATTTGGCTCAAATGTCTGGGGATGGGGGTCAGGGTCGGGGCCAACACAGCAATCGGCGTCAGGGGGTAGAGGCACGTTTTTAAGCTGTGCCACATTGTGTAGAACAGCACATGCCAGCACGATTTGGCACACCTTTTCAGGAGTGTACAATAACCTCCCTCCAGTGCAGTCGAGGCAGCGCCATCTGCCCTTAAACAGGCCGATGGTGTGCTCCACTATAGCGCGAGCTCGGCTGTGGCACATGTTGTAGTGCCTTTCCTCTGCATTATGTGGGTTGAGGAAAGGCGTAAGCAGCCACTGTTTGAGGGGATATCCACTGTCCCCTGCAAGGATAGTGAAAGGGTTAAGACATTGAAGTACAGTAAAATGTGAAATGTCTATTAATCAAACGTACCTAGAAGCCAGCCATCACGCACAGCACCAGCCTCGAGTCTGTATCCAACACTGCTGTGTCTTAAAATGAATGAGTCATGGGTTGACCCAGGCCACCGAGCTACTACATTAGTGAGCAACATGTCTGCATCACAAATAATTTGGGCATTGATTGAATGGAAATGCTTTCGATTAATGAAAGCATTTTCATTCACATTCGGTGCCCTTATGGCAACATGAGTGCAGTCAATAGCACCGATTACATTTGGGAAACCGTACATAGCTGCAAATTGAGCTTTCTTGTTTGCCTGTTCACCCGCCGTGTATGGAAACTTTATGCAATCATGGGACAAAGCTATTATGCCTTTTAACACGTCTGGCATTACCCGGCTAAGGGTCGGCTGAGATATACCTGACCTGTCGACCAATTCCCTCTGAAAAGTGCCAGTCGCCAGGAATCCTAGTGTTGTTAGGACTTGAAGTGGGACTGGCACGGCGTGGTTCCTCCGAGTGCTCCTCTGTAACGCTGGGCCCAAAAGACCGCAGAGGTCCAACAGGACGGCTCGAGGAAGTCGGAACCGGCTCATAAGCCACTCGTCCTCATTTGCCAGCAAGTCTTCTTGCTGTCTGAAGATGCGTTCACTCCGAATCCTTCCATTTGCCACATCTTCTAAGAGCGCAAGATCAGCCATTGTGCGTCATTACGCATTG
>NW_025741727.1:0-12405 GCF_021292245.1 Micropterus dolomieu
GCTGAGTGGGGAAAATCTGTTAGAAACGTGAACAGGTTGATGGTGCCCCGTGGACTTTGAATGCTTATGACTATTCCTCCTTCGGACAGTCACCCAGCCCCCACCCTTTCCTGGCTGCACAGGAGATGCCGGGGGACGGCTACCAGAGGCTAACTCAGGCCGTTCCGCACCGACTACCGGGGACTGGCTAGCTACAGTAGCTAAAGACTGATCTACCAAGCTGCGGAGCCGGACTTCTAAATCACTGAGCCTCGCCTCCATGTCTATAAATAAACTACACTTATTACACGTACCATTACCGCTAAAGGAGGCAGAGGAGTAACTGAACATCTGACACACCGAGCAGGAGAAAGTAGGAGAGAGAGAGGGAGAAGGAGAAGCCATTACTAGCTGCTAAGCTAAAGTCGCTAACGGCTAAGCTAAAGTACTGTAGCGTCAGTTACCAAAACTTTAGAACAACTATGAGATTGAACAGCAGTCACTAAAAGATGGAAAGAACTGTGAGTGCTTAGGCAAAATTACTGTAAAGAATAAGAGTTTAGCGGACAGTTGGCCGCTGTAATCAAACAAATGTAACTGTTATTTAGCGAGAGCAGCACAACACGGTACCAACACACAAGCACCGGAGACGGAAATGAGTCGACACGCTTACCGCAATACGTCAGCAGTACGTCAGCGCTTAGTTTGCTAAATGGATTTTCTTCCCTTAATATAAATGGCTATTGATATTAGGGGATTATTTAAACGTATAACGTTAAATAAATTCCTTAAAGGGCATTTGAAACTTTTCAGCGGCGACTAGTGTGGTTTTAAGAACCAGATATGTGCTTCATAAGCGTGCTCGCTTTAACTCATGAGCGAGCATAATCCAAAACACAACCGTTTTCATACAGAAATCCTGCAATAAACACAGAATGCATGCAGACTGTGGCTTTTCTCTAGACATGTTCAGGTACTGTTTGTTCAATGTTCACTGCTCAGAGGTAGCTCAACACCGGCTTAATATCTTTCATTCAGCACAGCGAGCAGCATATTGGCACAATACTACTAATCCACGCTCGATACCTATGCTCGTTACATGATAATTACATCATGTACTTCGGTACATTTACTTCATTTAGCCGACATGCTACATTGTTAGCTCACCTGCAGCTTTTCAGTAACTGTGTTTACTATCTGTGCATCTTTTACCGGAGGCTCAGCAAGGTGAGCACAGCTAACAAACATGTATTGGATGATAATATGGTTTGTGAGCTAGACTGAATATTATAACGGGATTGTGTTACACTTTATAACAGTTAGACCACAGTAAGTAACTTACGTTAGTGGATGGTTCTTCCTCTGTGTTGTCGCCGTTTTGCTGCAGTATTGTATATTATGTGGGTCATGTTAGTTACAGCGACGGAGAGGTGGAGAAGCCGTGTACCGGAGTATCAGTAAAACCACAATAAATCTAAATGGAACATAACGAACGAAAACAAATCGCTCCACATTTGCTTTTTACCATTACATCCTTTCTTGCAAGCTAACTCAACACTTTGACATAATACCGGTGGTACACAGGATAGTAACATGGGTCACGTTAGTTGGTGATGTAATGTGGAAATCGATACAACTTTACACCGGATAACGTTAGCAACTGCTCGGTGTTAGCTGTCGAGCTAACGTGACTCTCTCCATCAATCCAGCTTTTCTAATGTTCACTGTGAAATTACTCGACATCATCTGAATCTGTTTGGTCTGATGGGCTTAAACACATAAACCTTTATTGTTGTTGTGGGGTGGTGATGATGCAGTTGATAAAACACATGCCTGTGGTGTGGGTGACCAGGGTTCAATTTCCACTGTGACACATCCACCAATGTGTCCCTCAGCATGACACTTAGTTGCTCCAGAGGTGTGCGGCCTCTGACGCATATTACAATTGTAAAGCGCTTTGGATAAAAGCGTCAGCTAAATGACTAATATTTATTTATATGTATCCTTACGTGGAGTCTGTGTTTTGCTGTGAGCCGGTTGTTGTATGGTGTTAGTGGACTGCATGTCGTTAGCTGTGGTGTTGTCGCTGTATTCTGACAGAACCTCTTGAGAGCTCACAGAGCTGAATCCAACCCGGAGACCTCACATTAAAAGCAGAATAGTGGCTGGTGCAAGCAACAGAGCAAACAGGCGTGTGCTTCATTTCTAAGTGAGATTTGAGCCCATTGACAATAAGGCAACGAAAATCTGATTTATTAATAAGTCATTTCATTGAAAAAATACATATAGCCCTTTTAAGAATATCCAAGAGTTGTTTGGCAAGCACCCCTGATTATTTATATTTTACATATTGTTTATTTTTACATTTTATATGTTCAATTATTGTTATATATTAGTTTTTATTTTTTGCACTTGTGTACACAATGATGCACCACATGCTGTATCTAACTGCCTTATGTTGTCTGTAGTGTAATTTTAAAAGGCACTGCAGTGCCATCTAATGGTTGGATGAAAACACTGTAGAAAATAAACAAACCATACACTTTAATTGTGAAATTGCAGACATCTTTGCTGTCCTCAGAAAAGTCCAAATGGAGCATTTCATTTGGATTTCATAGATGACTTAGAGCAAACATGTTACAAAATGATATTGTCTGAGGCATTCTGTTTCCCTTTCTAAATTTATTTTATTCTGAATTCCTTTCTTGTAGATCTTAAAAGAATGTCAAAGTAAAGGTAGATACAAAAGTGTTATTCACAAAAACATAACTTTATCTTAAGTTAAATTTAACACATAGTATGGAAGAGAGGAAGACAAATTGGTTTCATCTAGGCACCTCCAGTTCTCGTGGGAAGAGAGACAGGGGTGAAAACTTATTTGTCCTGGCTCTTTTAAGGGCTCTTCTATAAATGTAGCCGTTGTAGCGTTTCCCAAAGCGAAGGCCGAACGGGTTGAAGTTGAATTTGCTCCTGCGGTCATTGCATAGAAGCTGCCGCTGGTCTTCATTCTCTCTCAGGGAGAAGCACAGGTTCGGATCCTCAGTCAAAAACTCTTCTGCAGTTCTTCTCCTGAGTGTGGAGAGGACTGATCCTGAGGAAAACAGCAGAAAATCTTATAAAATAAAAATCATCAGTTTTAGATTTTAGTTGCACTTCTTTGTTATAAGGAATCTCATTAAGGTTGCTCACCTGTTGCATGTGTCCTCTGTGCAGTGTCAAATTCCGGTAAAGCTGCTTCTACACTCCCTCCGTGACCAACAATCAGCCCGCACACCACAACTAGAGTGGTGAGTCTCATGTTTGGACAGACGAAACAAATCCTCTTTCTGTGTCCAAACAGTGCAGATTAAAGTGTTGATGTTCCCCTACTCAGCAGGTACTAACATGCTCACTCCTAACAGACCGATTTTATATTTCCAGACCTCATGCTCCTGCAGCTCACAGCCAATCACAGCCCTCTGCGTCTCTGTGCAGTGCATTATAGAACATAGGCTACGTGGCTGTAGCTGCTGAAATGCATCATTCATCAGCTCTTCTGAGAAATGTTGACAGCTCAGTTTGTTGCTGTGATCATTCATCCACTATAAGATAATATGTTACTGCATGCTGAAAAATTGTGAAGTCATGAATATTTTTTAAATAAAGTAACAGAGAGACAGAAAAGGGGCAAAAACACCAGGACGCGTAATGGCACAGTCCAGGTTCCAGTTTGGCTGCAGTAATGCAAAGAGCACCAGCAGATGGGTGGACTGAGTTGTTACTAGAAAACAGTTTTGTCAATTCTACTTTTTTCTGCTAAGACTTCCATGTGTAATACACCAATGTGTTGTCATGCAGGGAGGGAGACCCAAAGCACAAAGCATCACAGTGTTCATGGCTTTACAAACAGCATTTGGTGTGCTACTGCTTGACGTTGCACAGATACAGTCCCCTCCAAAACTATTGGAACATGTGACTGCCAGATGTTTCTTGTTGCCCAGGTGTTGCCTTTTAGGTTGATTGTCCAAACATTAAATAGCTCTGCGTGACTAGTCTAAGTTTTTATCCTTGGTTCAAACCTACAAGGACAGCATTTCCTGTTAAAGAGGATAAACCAACATGAAGACCAGAGAGCTGTCTGTGGGAGAAAAGCAAGCCATTGTCAAGCTGAGAAAAGAATGAAAATCGAGCAGAGCCATTAGACAAACATTGGGCAGAGCAAGCACAACAATTTGGAATGTCCTGAAAAAGAAAGAAACTACTGGTGTACTGAGCAACAGACGTCAAACAGGTCGGCCAAGGACAACAACAGTAGTTGATGGCAGAAATATGGTGAGAGCTGTGAAGAAAACCCTAAAACATCAGTAAGTGACATCAGCAACGACCTCCACAGAGCAGGATGAAGGTATCATAATCCACTGTTGGAAGAAGACTCAGAGAGCAGAAATCTAGAGGCCACACCACAAGATGCAAACCACTCATCAGCAGGAAGAATCGGAAGGCCAGATTGAAATTTGCAAAGAAGTACAGAGATGAGCTGCAAAAGTTCTGGAACAATCTGATGGACTGATGAGACCAAGATTAATCTCTAGCAAAGTGATGGAAAGGCCAAAGTGTGGAGAAAGAAAGGAACTGCTTATGATCCGAAGCATCCAAGCTCATCTGTGGAGCATGGTGGAGGTAATGTCATGGCTTGGGCGTGCATGGCTGCTTCTGGAACAGGCTCATTAATATTTATTGATGATGCAACTGATGATGGTAGCAGTAGAATGAATTCAGAAGTGCACAGAAACTTTTTGTCTGCCAATTTACGGAGAAATGCAATGAAACTAATGGGGAGGAAGTTTATCCTGCAGCAGGACAATGAGCCAAAGCACACTGCCAACAAAACAAAGGACTTCATTAGGGGAAAAAGTGGAAGGTTTTAGACTGGCCAAGTCAGTCAGTTGAGTCAGAGCTGCATTTCACCTCCTTAAGAGGAGACTGACGGGAGAAACACACCGAAACAAACAAGAACTGAAAGAAGCTGCGGTAAAAGCCTGGAATAGCATCACAAATGAAGAATGCAACAGTTTGGTGATGTCGATGGGTCGCAGGCTTGAGGCAGTTATTGCAAGCAAGGGTTATGCCACCAAATATTAATGTTATTATTATTATTATTATTAATTATTATGTTATTTACTTTAATATTATTTGTTCTAATAGTTTTGTTCACCTAAGAATGCTGTGGTCTAATACAAACGTATTGTCGTAGCGTAATGTCCTGAGTTGTTTAACACATCTAGATGTGAATACCAGGAAATGATAGCTGAAATTCTGAACTCTGGTCTCATACCCAAATGTCTTCAGTGAACAACAAAAACATACAGTAGTGTATTTGAAATTTGGACACGATCTGAAGGGGCAGTCATAAATAAAAGGAACATTACAACAATGGGTAACGCTTTAGACCTTTTAAAAACCTTTTTTTTTTACCCATTTTTCTTTGTATACATATATTTTTGGGCGTTTTCAATTCAATTCAATTTTATTTATATAGCGCCAAATCACAACAACAGTTTTGAACCAAGGATGATGAACTCACATGATCAATGTCTTGAAACCCTATGGCTGCCAGCATGCACCAGATTGAATAGATTTTAATGGAATAAAACAGATCAGAATTATATAATAAGATAAAGTGAATGCATTTGGAGGATTTCTTCTAAGTTATCTTACGATTTTTTTGTATTTTCCTTCTAGACCATTATAAGCTTCACAAAGGCTTTATAAGGTAGGTATTGCAAGAAAAGTGTACTAGATAGGACCGGCTTAACCAGCTAGTGGGCCCAACACATTTAGCCCAAAGTCCCAGAAACCCAGCAGTTATTCATAGTTTTCACGTAACGTCACATTCCAAGGAAAATGCTCCCTTGGAGGGTAAAAAAGGCGTTATTTTCTGCTGCCTGCCAACCAATAAGCAAGTGATACTCTGTTACTTTGAGTTTGTTACTTTTGTGCTGGATGGTTGTTGTGCTTTTGGATTTACTAATCGAGGAGGAGACAAGCCTGGGCTGTGTTAGGTGAGGGATTCCCCAGAAGGTAAAAGTAAACATTACCGCAGTCTAGCGGTGGGAGGGACCTGGCGGTTTTTAACAGTAGAAAAGCGGCAGCGGGTGCTGTAACATTATATGGATCAGATATGCCCAACACTTTGTACAGCAATTTGTGTTCATATAAATATATTTTTCTTAAGTTGAAAGGTGATCCAGATAAAATTTGACTACTTTTGCGGCGTCTCTACGGGGGAGTCACGGTGTGGGTCTGTTGATTTTCCCTGCAGGTCACCGTGCGTGTCACGTGACTGAAAATTATGAAATCCTACACTAGAAAATGGAATGTGAATATGCTGCACAAATGACATATTGTTATTATTTCCATTCTTTGGTATCAATGTACAAACCCTGAACATATTTCCAGTAGTAACAGTGAATCAGAAACTGGGAGAGATGCGGACTTGAGTTTGAGACAGACTCGAGTCACACTTAAGTTGCACACACAGTGACTTCAGACATAACTTGAGACTCGTCCTCAAAAGACTTCAGACTTTACTTGAACTTGAGGTGCGGGACTCGTGAACAATGTTTATTTTTAGGAAACATCTCATGAGCTTGCTGTTAGTTCCCTCCCTGCTTTATAACCTATAACCTACCTACGTAACACATATTATGTATCTGCTGCGCATGGCCACACGTGAGAGAGGACAACAAATACCGGCAGCTGCTGTGCCAGTCATCATAAACTTTAGCTTTAAAACTTCATACAACAAGGCCCAAACAAAAGAAGTGCTGAATGGAAAATTGGTTAGTAACCTGAGGTTAGCTTGCTTCTTGCTTTAGCTACGACCTATGGGAGGTTAACTCCGACTGTCTTTCGTTATGAAAAGAGGAGCAAGCGTTTGTTTGCTTGCCAAACTTGTGGTAGCCGATTAACGTAATCATTTATGTCCATTCACGTTAATTATTAACGTTGGCTGCAAACAGGTTTATTATTGATCATGTAACGTTAAAGTTTTAATTAGTTATAACGATACACTGGTTTGATAGTCAGCGGGGTGTGTTGATTTACAGTAGTTAATAAGCTGTCATTAATTGCATTGCAGATTACATGGTTGTGCTCTGTAAGTGAAAAACAGGTTACAGTTACAGAATCCCTTATAGCTCTGCAGTTTTATAAGCAGCCTGGATTGAACGCAGCATACAACATTCTTTATAACCACGAGTGACTTGAGACTTGACTTGGACTCTAGCTCAAAGACTTTTGAGGATCTCTGGATACTGATGATGATGATGATAAATGATGATAAGACGATGATTGTACATAAGCCTTTTTCTTTTTGTCATCACTACATGTTCCTGATTGGTAGGCGGGAAGTCACTCGAAGCTACTTTGCCAATGACAAGTAAGAGGTACTTAGCAGAGGCCTGCGAGTGATAAGTTGTGTCTTCTAGTTACCTTACCAGGTGTCCATTTGTGTGGTTTGGCATTCCAAGTCGGTGGATCTGTCCTGCCAAATATTAATGTGTGACTGAAAACTAAGTTATCTACCATTTCTATTGCATTTAGTGTCACATTTTGGAATAGTTAGCCTATTACTTTGCAATGTACAGATCTATATATATAATATGTTGCAGAAATGTAGTCATGTTCCATTTGTAAAATTAAGTTCTGTTACTTTGCGGTTAACAACATGCCCACCAGAGGGCAGTGTCAGTTCTGTTCTCATGTGAAATAGCCAACTATTTACCAGCAGTCTGTGCAAAATGCGAGAGCTTATAGACTTGATGTAAGCACTTGTAGAACAATAAATTGTACATGTATTAAAATAAAAATATCACAAAATAAAAACTCACAAAAGCTTGTAGAAAGAATCTGAACTTAACATTTTCACTCAGAAAAGATTCACACAAATGTGTTCATTGATTAGTTATGCTGCTGTAGACCTAGACTTCCCATGATGTGCTGAGCTCCTCTCTCCTCCTCTCTCTCTCCATCTGTATGCATTCTTAACCCATTATTGCATCTTACTAACCCGACTTCTTACTCTCCCATAGTCTTGTGCTTTCTCGTCCCTCTCCTCTCTCCTCCTATCACTTTCTGCAGGTATTTCTGGCTCTGGAGCCTGCTGCTACCATGTCCCTGCTTGACACCCTTTGTTATTGTTACTAGTCCTATTCTTCTTCTTATTATTATTATTAATATTATTATTCAGTACAATTATTCATTTTCAGTCTGTACCTCTACTACCTTTACTGTCTGTATTTCTGTGTGGATGTTGTCTTGGGAGCTCCCCCCCACCACTCATCCCTCTCTCTTGCTCTCTTTCTCTCCCTCCCTCACCCCCAACTGGTCGAGGCAGATGGCTGCCCCCCGACCCATGATTCTGCTTGATGTTTTTGCCTTGCCTGTCTTGCCAGGTGCTTGGAAGTGTTGGAATTGGGTTGGGTCTCTGTAAATAATATTACAAAGAGTACGGTCTGGAATTGCTCTTTATGAAAAGTTGTAACAATTCGCCTTACACTAAGACAGCAAGGGAACGTACATACGCCAAAGATAAAGGTTACGGGCGGATCTGATGCCTGTTTAGGCGATTATATTCAGCAGCCTGCTTACCTTCGTTGAAGAAGCCCTGCCTAAACCAGATAAGCGACTAACTTGCACTTGTACACACTTACAAAAATTATATATTAACGAAAAAAGTCCATAGGATGGGTTTCACAGCGTGTATTTAAAGATATATCAGGTTACACCACGGCGGGATATTAGTCGCTGGAGGCTCGGCCGCTCTCCGACGCATCAAACCAACATTACAGACATTATCACCGTTTCCGACATACATGCAGTTCACCCTCCAAACCCCCAATGTCCCAGCAGTTCAAATGTTCATTCCAATAACTTAAATCGTCCGGATGGAGCCAAATGTCCTCCGGTGGAAGAAGGAAAAAAGGAAAAATACCAAGGTGAAGTGTGGCGAGCCGCCGCAGTCAACAATGTTCCACAGTTAACTTACGCAACCTCGACCCAGTCTGTTTAGCTGATGGGATGATGTAGTAGTCCAGAAAAGTCCAAGCATATGATCCACCAACAAAAGTTCCTTTGTTGCGTCCCTCTGGCAAACCTCACACAGAGCCCACTAAACGCCGACTGCTTCCACCTGTTGCGCTCTAGAGTTCCCCCCTAACGTCACTTCCCACTCTCCTTTTAAAACCTACCCTGTGGCAAAACAATAATGAGTGGGGGAAAAAAAAAATACATAAAAAGGTCCTTACAACAATCCGTGATACACCACAGGCTTCTGATATACAGTTGCTTTTTTTTTTCCCACGTGAAGGCACAACCAATACACATAAAGCAGGTTTACCAACACATTAAAAGCTGTACCTGAAGGCAGAATAGGTGACTATTACAAAGTGCAATGAGATAATAATGCGGTGTATAAATAAAATTTAATTGAAAATGTGCTCTGTCTCTGCACTCGCTTGGTCTCTGTTCTGCTATCAACTCTGCCTCTGTGTTTACTTAACTTGGCACAGCCACAAAATCACCCAATCACAGACTTGGTGAAAGTAACCTTGTTTGGCTGTTGTATCCAGACAGGCTGCTAGCTCTTTTTTCTCATACGAAAGCAAAATCAGCTGTTCTCCTTCAACAAAACGTGCATCCAGACTGAAATTCAACAGGGGCATTGTGTTGGGAGATGATGTGTAGTTTCTGCAGGGTGTGTTAATGACTTCTAGTATAGCTGTGATTCCCGGAGCTGCAGCTGGCAGGCTTCCAACTCTTCAGAGCGGACACAGAGCTCTCCAGCAAAACAAAAGGTGGAGGTGTCTGTTTTTGTATTAACAATGGCTGGTGTACCGACGTAACAATGATTCAGCAGCACTGGTGTTTACATTCCGCCACACGCCAACATGCACGATGCACAGCACATGCTGGCCGACTGGATACTGTGTGTGGAGCAGACAAACCCGGACTCCCTTGTAATTGTTCTCGGTGACTTTAACAGGAGAAATCTCAGCCAAGAACTCCCCAAATACAGACAGTTTATAAAGTGTCCAACCAGAGAGGGGGAAAAAAGTTAAAGTACAGGTTAAAGTACAGGTTTAGCAAGGAGGTGCGAGAAGCTAAACCACTGTACGCAGAGAGACTAAAGAACCAGTTCTCTGCAAACGACGCCACTTCTGTCAGGGGGATTCAGACATATCACAAACTATAAACCCAAAGTCCTCCGCTCCATAAATGATTCTCGACTGGCAAATGAGCTGAACCAGTTCTACTGCTGCTTTGAGAGTCAATCGTCCACCACTACCCTCCCACCCTCCTCAGAGCTGGCCAGCTCCACCCCCTCCCCTCCTCTCTACATCACAGAGAGGGAAGTCAACAGACTAATCAGCAGGCTGAAACCCTGCAAAGCAACTGGGCCGGACTCTGTCTCCCCATCCACCCTGAAGCACTGTGCTGATCAGCTGTCTCCGGTGTTCACAGACATTTTTAACACCTCACTGGAGACATGCTGGGGACCTCACTGGATCTCTGGCTGCGGGTCACCTGCTGCCCCCGTGTTCCTGCTCGACACCCTCTGCTACAACAACTATTGTTACTAGTCCTATTGTTATTATTGTTATTATAATCATTAACATTACGATTGTTATCATTAACACTACTGTATATATCTGTGCTGTTTTTCATTTAGTCTATGGCAACATCACCTTTGCTGTCTGTACCTCTGTGTGTGTATATTGTGTAGGCTGCCTCTCTCCCCTCTCTCTCCTTCCATCCCTCTCTTTTTCTCTCTGTTCCTCTCCTGCTCTCTCTCTCTCTCCTTCACCCCAACCGGTCGAGGCAGATGGCTGCCCATCCTGAGCCATGGTTCTGCTCGAGGTTTCTGCCTCTTAAAAGGAAGTTTTTCCTTGCCTCTGTCTCCTATTGCTGCTCTTGGTGGGAACTGTTGGGCTTCTTAAAATAACATCATAGAGTACGGTCTAGACCTGCTCTTTTAGGGGCGGCTGTGGCGTTAGAGCAGGTTGGCCGTTAATCGGAAGGTCGGCGGTTCAATCCTGGCTCCCCCAGGCTGCATATCGACGTGTCCTTGGGCGAGATACTGAACCCAGCCAGTATGTGTATGAATGTGTGTGCATGTTAGTTTCTGTTTGAGCACTTAGGCTCAGTGTATGAATGTGAGTGAATGGTGAATGCAGATGTAGTGTAAAAGCGCTTTGAAAAAGGTGCTATACAAGTATGGAGCATTTACATTTTATGAAAAGCGCTGTGAGATAACTG
This sequence comes from Micropterus dolomieu, assembly GCF_021292245.1. Classification (NCBI taxonomy): domain Eukaryota; kingdom Metazoa; phylum Chordata; class Actinopteri; order Centrarchiformes; family Centrarchidae; genus Micropterus; species Micropterus dolomieu. Next base: position 11,278 of record NW_025741727.1, read on the forward strand.
TTGTTGTGATTTGGCGCTATATAAATAAAATTGAATTTAATAGAATTGAATGCCATGTGCCAGCCTGCTTCAAAGCCTCCACTATCATTCCTGTCCCCAAGAAACCAAGGACCACAGGACTAAACAACTTCAGACCTGTCACCCTGACCTCTGCGTTAATGAAGTCTTTTGAACACCTTGTGTTGTCCCACCTTAAATCCATTACAGACCCACTCCTGGACCCCCTGCAGTTCGCCTACAGAGCCAACAGGTCTGTAGATGATGCAGTCAACATGGCCCTTCACTACATCCTCCAGCACCTGGACTCCCCAGGAACCTACGCCAGGATCCTGTTTGTGGATTTCAGCTCTGCTTTTCAGAATCAGAATCAGAATCAGAATCAGAATCAGTTTTATTGCCAGGTATGTGTACACATACGAGGAATTTGACTCAGGATTGTACATTGCTCACGATGTGCTTACTTATACAATAATAAAATAATAATATAATAAAATAAAATCAGACACAAACTACAGAGTAGACAACACTAACATACACACTATGAACAAAACAATATAGACATATTGACAAATAGTGCAGCAATCAGAGTGCAAAGGATGCAAGAGTAAACTATTCTCATTATGCACATGTTGAAGGTGGATATGATATACAGGTACACATACACATACATGTACACATGTACATTGTTTTAGCTTCTTTGCATTGGCTTCCAGTAAAATCCAGAATAGAATTTAAAATCATTCTTCTTACCTACAAAGCTCTTAATGGTCAGGCACCATCTTATCTTAAAGAGCTCATAGTACCTTATTACCCCACCAGAGCACTGCGCTCCCAGAATGCAGGGTTACTTGTGGTTCCTAGAGTCTCCAAAAGTAGACTAGGAGCCAGAGCGTTCAGCTATCAAGCTCCTCTCCTGTGGAACCAGGTTCCAGTTTGGGTTCAGGAGGCAGACACCATCTCCACATTTAAGAGTAGGCTTAAGACTTTCCTCTTTGATAAAGCTTATAGTTAGGGCTGGCTCAGGTGAGTCCTGAACCATCCCTTAGTTATGCTGCTATAGGCCTAGACTGCCGGGGGACTTCCCATGATGCACTGAGCTCCTCTCTCCTCTACTTTCTCTCCCTCTGT